>NC_133808.1:25960000-26260000 GCF_043250625.1 Sebastes fasciatus | reverse complement strand
ATGACGCTTCAGTCTTAAGGGTGTTTTTTTTTTCTTTCTTCTCTTATATTTATTTATTTTTATTTCTTGGTTGGAGAACATTTTTTTTCCTTTTCTTAAATTTGCAAAACAAACTTTGCTGTGGAAATGGACTTATGTGGATCGGGTTGACACAGCAGGACACACTGCCATCCATCCTATGTCAACACACATCAACTCTCCAATAAAGCCGCAAATTCATTAAATTTGCTTCCAACATCAGCACATCCCGGCTGCTGCACCTTCATTTGTTCTTCTGTTCTATTAAGGAAAGGTTCAGTTGCTCACAAGAGACAGATTTTCAAAAACACGGTCTAAATTGAGGCAGCAGAGGTCGAGATATCCTGACTTTTGTCTCCATTTGCACGTCATGTGTCTAAGGGTGGATCTGATATCTAAAATGTGTAAACGCAGCCAAGAAAGCATTAGAGACAGATTGAAATCTGATAGCCAGATGTTAAAAAGGTGCAAATGCAGCCGTCTCTCCAAGACATAATCTTTACTCCTCCCAGCTTGTAGAAACAGGTGCTGTCTGTCGATAACAGCAGCTGAACTTACTCTGAAAGTGTCCATTAGCTGTGATAGGAAAAAGCGGCTCTGGGGCTATCAACACAGATGATCATGCAACAGGCTTTTCTGGGCTCATGATAAGTTGACTTCTCACTCAAACATCTACAGCAGTAAAGCGCAACATACACATTAATGCAGCAGTAATACTCCATCCATACTTACCACTGGCAAACCAAAGTGTAGCCTATTAAAAAGCCCAAAAACGCTGGATCCTACATTTCCCATAATGCAACCAATAGTATCCAAGTAAACTAATCGTTCTGTGTAAAATCTGTGAAGTGCCCTTTTAAGACAACATCAAAAACCTGATGCATTTGAAATATATTTTGTTAAATGAACATCTTTATATTCCTCTAAATAAGATTAAGGTTATGAGCCAGACTCAAACCCGTCATCCTCTACACAACATACACAGACTTTTGTTGGCTGTGACGTTAATAACTGTGGTCATCATAAAGACTAATGTCTGTAGAGTTGATTCAGACTCTGAAGGTCAAAGATTCAGCCCATAAAGAACTGAGTCAGTTATTTTTCAGGCATATTTTTTCCTAACAGCACCGCTCCCCCTACACCACTGCTTTTTATAATAATAACCTACTTCTCCTTTTGCTTAATCACTAATGATTCATCTTCAGACTGAAATAAATTCGGAGCACAAGCTGGAACTTGTGATGAAAATTTAGGAGGAGAGAAAGTCTGATACTGTGCTAATCTGATTCGCCCACAGCGAGTACTGTCCAACCATCCAATTTGTCTTTGTGAAGAATTTATCTGTGCCCCATCTGTCTTCTGCTGTTTAAAATAGCACAGGCCAAGAGCTGTTCACACACACACACACACACACACACACATGAGCACGGTACCAGTAATTACAAAGTCAGCTTTAATCTCAGCCTGAATGATACAATATGAATATTTGTTGATCCATTTATGTTGGCGGGTCAACAAGCAACAAGTGCATCTGTGTGTGCTCCTTTACTTCTATCTTTGTGAGGACCAAAGTGGGTTAAATGCCTTAAGAGGACATCTTGGAATGTGAGGACATTTTTAGAAAGTGAAGACGATTGAAGAAAGTGGGGACATTTGTGGAAAGTGAGGACATTTGTAGAAAGTGAGGACATTTGTAGAAAGTGGGAACGTTTGAAGAAAGTGGGGACGGTTGTGGAAAGTGAGGACATTTGTAGAAAGTGGGAACGTTTGAAGAAAGTGGGGACGTTTGTAGAGAGTGGGGACATTTGTGGAAAGTGGGGACATTTGTAGAAAGTGAGGACATTTGAAGAAAGTGGGGATATTTGTGGAAAGTGAGGACATTTGTAGAAAGTGGGAACGTTTGAAGAAAGTGGGGACGGTTGTGTAAGGTGAGGACATTTGTAGAAAGTGGGGATATTTGAAGAAAGTGGGGATATTTGTAGAAAGTGGGAACGTTTGAAGAAAGTGGGGACGTTTGTAGAGAGTGGGGACATTTGTGGAAAGTGGGGACATTTGTAGAAAGTGAGGACATTTTTGGAAAGTGAAGACCTTTTGAAGAAAGTGGGAATGTTTGTAGAAAGTAGGAACATTTGTAGAAAGTGGGGACGTTTGTAGAGAGTGGAGACATTTGTAGAAAGTAGGAACATTTGTAGAAAGTGGGGACGTTTGTAGAGAGTGGAGACATTTGTGGAAAGTGGGGATGTTTGTAGAGAGTGGGGACATTTGTGGAAAGTGGGGACATTTGTAGAAATTGAGGACATTTGCCTCCAATCCCCTGTCCCATCAAAAAACTCAATTTGATTGCATATGAGCAAATGCACCAATAACATATTTAACTCAGTAGGAGGACAACAAGCAGAGCGCTGCGAACCCGCTTACGTAGACGCATCTTACTATCTGATTAATGCGTCCTTTAAATAGCAGGAAAATACTGCGTCATTGACTTTAGACCAGGTTTTTGTCAGTCAATGTTGCAATTGCTTTCTGCTGCCTAAAGATGCCCATCAATGCGCCTGACCCACCTCATTTTAAGACCAACACGCCCATGGGCGCACAGATGGGAGCAAGTACATTTGCTACTTACACAACGTGGGCGCTGAGCGTGAAAATTACAACTGTGTCGGTCTAAAAAGAGCAATGACAGTTGCGTTGTGCTGTGCATCTCTTTGCACCGGGTGTAAGATAGCACCCCATGTGTCAATAATGCTTTGAGCTAAATGCTAACATGCTGATGTTTAGCAGGTATGTTTGAGGCTGATGGGAATGTCATTAGTTTTGCAGATATTTGGTCATAAAACAAAGTACTGGACAAATTAAAATGTTGACCTGATGATTATTACAATTCATCCCTGGGGGACACATGAATGTCTGAAACACATTTCATCACAGTACATCCAATAAGTTGTTGAGATATTTCACAGAAAACCAAAGACGCTTCAAGCATGGATTTAAAAAAATGTCACACAGTCGAATGTAATAAAGAAATATACAGAAATCAATTGAGAATTTTGAGACTCGTTACCCTCTCGTTAGGTTGACATATTTCTGACATGAACCTCCAGCCTCCCCTCCTCTTCTCCACCCCCGCCCCCCTGCTACACACACACACACACACACACACACACACACATCATTACCCTTTAAGTACACACTTATTTCCTCTTTTTTAAGCTTGTTACATTCGAGCTATAAATTATTCAAACAGGCGATCACTTAAATATTCTCCACTCACCGGCTCACTCACTGAAAAAACACAGATGAGGCAAAATCAGCCAGAGAGAAGCCTCCTTAAGGACGGCGTTTAGTAAATACTTTACTTCCTGGTAAAGTTTGAAGCCTTTAAAAGTCGGCTAGCTAATGCTAACTGAGCAGACGGTGACACTTTTGTCCAAAGTGCATAAATCAAAATGTCCTGTCCTCTGAGGTACGGTCATCTTAGGCGAGGTTGTTATCGGGGGTAGAAAGTTTAGTTTTTAAGTGGTTTCAGTAAGCACAGGGTAATTAAAGGATTCCTCACAAATCCCTCCGGAGATAGGCGTAGGCAGAAGAGGGGATTAATTACAAATCAGAGGAGGGAGAACACTGGAAGAGAGGAGAGAGAGATGAAATGAGAGAGGGGTTCATAAAAAAAAAAGCAAAATGTAAACCGTAAAGACACGACAAGAATTAGATGCAAAAAATAGGCCCAGAAAAGTAAGAGATGGAGGGACAAGAGGAGATGAGGAGAGATGGTGGCATGAAAGAGAGGATAAGAAGGTGAGGGGGTGACAATAAGAGAGGGAAGGAGGAGAGAGGAGAAATGGGGTCAAGAAAAGGAGTCGGAGGGGAGGAGAGGACAAACAGGATGGACAGAGAGGTGATGAAGAAGAGGAAAGTCTGGGAGGAGAGATGAGACCAGGGTTGGAAATAAGCAGAACACCTCATTTAAGAAATTTAGGGGAAGCTGTAAAATATCATATTTTTTGGTGCCACTGTTTTTTTCTATATTTTTCTGTATATTTAGGTTCCCAAAATAAATAATAGACTGATAGTAAAGCACTTGTCAACATGCATGTTTATTCGTGCATAACAATATCTGATAATTTGTGTCTAATAAACACAGTGCTGTCTATTCCTTCCTTCTGTCGTCAAGTCATCCATGTGTGTTGTGCACACTCATTGCCTTCTGTATGATGGTGTGTTTGCATTGCGACGTTACCTCCGGGAGGTTTTACTGTGCAGCGAGCGCTGGGTGTTGTGTTTAGAGAAACTGTTGGAAAAGTTGTTGTTTTCAGTAAGACCCACAACAGAGGTCCACTTTAGCAGGGGTAGCAGACACACTGGGCTTTTCAATAACTACAAAGTAAACCCATCCGTAGCAACAGTAAACACTCATGGAAAGTGCTGTGGTGACGTAAGAGCAAAAGAGTCACACTTGTGGTGAATGGGTCCAACAACACAGGGCTTTCATCCAGGAGACTGCTGTTTGTGTCCCTGTGAACCTGCATGAGGTCAGTTGTCCACTTTGCCTGGTTGTTAGTCCAACCTTGTAGACCGAAAGACTAAAAAATGCAAGAAAAGCGTCAATCTGCCAGTTATTTTCTGGTTATTTTTCTGTGGAAGCATATGCAGAAAAATGCTGATGCAGCGATTAGCTCAAAGCACAGCTGTACAGCCTTACAGAGCTGCTGGCGTGTCTTGTTTTTGGTGACAACTGTATCTTATTTCTGTGGCTAGAAGGTTATAATTAATGCAAAAGTGTTGAATGTTAAAACATTGATAAACACTGTGAAGGAACCCACAACACAGAATTCTTTCCCTTGTTATTCCCTTGAAAGAGAAAGAGGCGATGACATTGAACTCAGCTGTTTTGCTGTCAGTCTTCCCAACCCTGTCTCTTACAATATTACATTCCCAAACAACTAAACTGCATTCTCAATTACATTTTGAGGGAAACGTACTTTCACCCGCATTATGGTCACAGTTTTAAAGATGTGGTTAACGTTGTAAATTGTAACAAAACAAAACAAAAAGTATGTTTGATATGTTATTTAAGTTACGGGCGGAATGTAAGTCTACGTTGACTTCTGGTTTCACACGGGACACGAACAGCTGTCTCCTGTCCCAGCCCGTTCTCGTTTCCAGGGTGTTAAATACCGAGGCTTTTTCAAGGCCGGCACTCTTTAGCGCCGGTATGAAACACACCAGGCGTTCCATTAACTATAATGTAAACGCTCCGAGAAAGCGTGGTGCAAAGAAGGAGGCAGTATATGAGGAGTTGGGCTGAGAACGTGTTACATGTCCTATGTTTGTTTGCTTGACCCACCCATCCTCCCTTAACTCCTCACTACGTATACACTACTAACGTATTTATAATACTTCAAAAACCAACATAATGCAGTAGAAAATAACATTTGAGAAAACTTAATGTTCTCACTTTGTGTCCACTGATTACTCATCTCCTGACAGTGACAGGCCTCTATTATATCCTGAAGTCACTAACCAATTGTCTGGTGATGATGATGATGATGATGATGATGATGATGATGATGATGATGATGATGATGATGATGATGATGATGATGATGACTACAATCTTTGGTTCTTGATTATTTTCTTCCTCTAGCTTTTAGTCTTTTATTTATTTCCAACAGCTCCCTGTAGGCGCATATATCAGCTCTTTGTAAACGACATTAGTTTTTACATCTAATAAAGCTTTTCTTTCTATTTCAATCCTCCTTCAGGTGACAAAGGAAACTAATGAATTTAACTTAATACTTGTTATTGTATCTGGAACTGTGAGTTTATCAAAAGCTTTTTAAGGTTGAGTATCGACTCTGAGGATCTCGGGGTACTTTCAATGAAACCCCCGAGGAAACGTTTCTGAGTAAACAAAAATAACAAGAGCAGCTATGAAACTAACCCAGAGGGCATGTTGGCAGGAGAAGATACCACAAAATTGATCCCAAACATTTGACTCATTTACTGTCTCCTGATCCCGTCCCTCTGTCTTTTCCCCAAGGAGCTCTAACAGGGATTATATTTTATATTTGCCTCAGCGTTCAGGCTTTGCAGGTTTATTGATCAGCATGTGCTGCTGGTTTTACTTCACACAGTGTTTACACTTAGCAGAAAGGCGATTTTCTGACTCGATTCAAACTACTCTTGCTGAGTGGCTGTTCATCATTGCGATGTCGACGTACCGCCCGGAGTTTCTTCATCACTCATATTGGATTGATCCGTGAGGGAATTAATTCAGTGCCTACTGCAAAGTTATTTTGAATGTGTAAATCATCCAGCCAGGTCTCACTAAATGGGGTATAAATGAAATGACAATTTTCAGTAATTTCGCATGTGTTATGTGTGGGCCTGAATGTGCTGCAGGGCACACTGTTGTGGGCGTGTTTTGTTGTTCCTCTCTCTCCCCTCCTTTCTTACTTTTTTTTTTTTTTTTTCAGGAGGAGCACACCTGAAGTGTTGATTAAGGGGGAAGAAGAGGGTGGAGGAACGGTGCGCAAGGTTGCACAGACACTGGCACGCAGGCCTGCCAGCCGGTAGCACTGCTCGGGAGACTCCTATCTCCAATGTTTTCTTTTTTTTCAATCTTAAATGACTTTTTTTCCCAGCTTTTAGTTTGTTTCTTTGTTTTTGGGCTGAGATCCATGGTAGTTGAGTTTTTCGTGTTTTGTTAAGTGCTTTTTGAGTTTAGGGGGGATGATTTGGGTACGACGGCCCATTGCGTGGCTGGCCCGGCGATTTCCCCTTCTTTTGTTCATTTAATCTCCAACACTTTGTTTGCTTATTTGCATTTTGACAGTTATTTTTTTTTCCTGATTCATAATAAATCAATGGTTTCCTTTTCGTAGAATTGTCTCACGGCGTCCTTTCATATGCTTCGGTCTCTCCAGAGCCTTTGTTTGTTTGAGAGGCCGTAACAGCGTGCAATAACAACACTGTTGTTGAATTACCGCCTTGGATTATGTTCTTATATTTATTTTTTATTTACTCCCTTCTTTTAATGGAAAACACACATGTAGGCTAATTATAGTCTGATATATCATGCACTAGATGGGGCAGTGATATATATTATAATCCTATTTCCACAGTCAAACATTTGACGATTTTTTTGCCTGCTGTCCTTTCTGCATTTGGCAGTTTAAACTGTGTTGCTTTTAGTGAGGGTTTTGACTTTAAATTCTTCGAATTCGTGCAATATTATCTTACGATCAGCGCACCGAGCTTTGATCGATCAGTAGGCGGTGCTTTTATACGAGTTGATCTGTTATCTCAAATATAACCATGCTCCGGAGCAGAAGTGACCTTTGCGACGTGTTTTCCGTACTTATATTACATTGTTTACGTACGGATTTCACTTAGTTTACGTACTTATTTTAAGCCCAAACATAATGTTTTTCTCTAAACCTAACTAGGTGGTTTTGTTGCCTTAACCTAACTGCGGTCTTTATCACGGTAACAACGTGGCATTAAATGACACGCAAAAAGCTGTGTCATTTAATTGTTGTGCAAATTTGTGCAGGACAGTAAACTTTCATTACTGAAGTCCTGGTTGATTTGCTTGCGTGTCAACTCAATTTTCTTATTTTCTTAAATATTTTAGATGCGTGTGTGATTAAATGTTAAAATCAAAAACTGAGAAATGGTCCTCAGTGAAATGAGATTTCTGGAAGAAGCTCGGGGACATTTTATCACATTTTTATATTAGAACATCTCTTCAGATGATCATGTTTCCCCGGAGAGAACTCCTCTTCACACAGCTCGACTTTTATTAACCGAGGAGAGAGAATAGTGAAGCAGGACGAGGTGGGAGGAAGAGGAGGAGGAGGAAGACAGACTGACATGCTTTAATAAAACAACTCATCAACATGTGAAGAAAAAAGAAAGAGCTTGCTTCACTAAGCTGAATCTCTCACACCCACACTCACACACCCACAGGCAGGCAGTCACACACACACAAGAGAAAAGTTACTGTGTGTGTGTCTGAGGACATGTTGGTCACTTTCCCTGAGTTTATTTTTACTTCAGCTCCACCCTGCAACACAAGAACAAAGCTGTTTCTTTATTCCCATGTCTTCTAATTGGATCTTCAATTATTTTTGATTGTTTAGTTTTAGCCTCAGTCTTTATGCATCCTCACAACCAGTGGTGGAGGAAGTATTCAGATCCTTTACGTGATAAAGGTACTAATACAACACTGTATAAATATGCTGTTACAAGTTAAAGTCCTGTATTGGAAATGTTGCTTCGGTAAAAAATATGTAAGTATAATCAGGAAAATGGACTTAGAGTAATGACTCACTGTGACTTTTTCACGAACTGCTGTGCGACTGGGCTACGGATGGTCCACCACTTTGGACCAGACTGAAATATCTCAACAAATAATGAATGAATCATCATAACATTTTGAACACACATTTATGTTTCCCTCCGGATGAACTTTACTCTCCTCGTTGATCCTCTGACTTTTCATCTAGTGCCATTTCTCTCCGATTTCATCCCACCGTCCAACAACACACTGAGCCTCGTCCTCCTCCAGCTGCCTGCAGAGCCCCCGCTGTGATTTACTACCAGATTACAATAATCCAGCCATCTTTACTCACTGTTTACCCACAATTCATAGCATTACCGCACGCCTGTGCTTTTCCAGCACTGTCTAGATGAATAATGCCCACATGCTGGCTGACAACAATTCCAACAATGCTTCAACCACAGTGTGCTGAATATACTGCATGCTTGAGGAAGAAAGAAACAAACAAGAGTTTTACTTACAGTTTTACTACCTGTTTACATCCCTGTATATAAATATTTATTACTTCTCATTACATGTATACATTTACTACATTTTAACACTGTCAACACTGTTGTCATTATTAGCGCTGTTCGTGCATATCGTGCTGTTATGCACCGTTAGCTGCTAACCACCGGCACAGACATCTCCATGAGAGCTGTGTGCAAACAATGCTCTGAATGCTCCTTTAATGAGCATTGTTGAAGCGAGCATGAGATCTAAGATTGTTATTGCCAATGCTTCTCTGTAATTGCTGTGCATATGATAATAAATAACTTAAAACTTGAAGAAAAGGAAAGAATTAACAAAGTATAGCACAAAAGACATGAGACAAAAAATACTACACAAAGAAAGAAGGAAAGACTAAAAGAGAATTATAGAAAGGAAAGAAACAAGCACAAATTAACAAAAAACAGAAGAGAAACAGACTAAATAGATGGTTAAAAAAAAAAAGTACTCAATAGAGAAAACAAATCAAGCAGGGAGCAAGAAAGCAAAGCAGAAAAACAAGTGCTAAAGAAAACATTTTTTATTAATTGACAAGACAAGGGACAAAAATATTCAGAGACAGACGTCTCAAAGGAATAAAAGTGTGAAACTGAAGAAGCCAAGAGCCAAAATCCACGTCTTAAAAGTTCACAGAGAGTTGAAATGAAAACTAAAACCACTTTTGCTGCTGAGAGGAAATCCACCGACAGAGACGACTCCATTTAAATGAACTGGAATATGTGCATTAAGTTTGTGGACATAAACGCTGATATGACCGGTCCTAAATAAAGAGAGAGAGGTTGTCATGGTGACTCTCTATTCAGTTCTTCAGTCGGCAGCTGCAACGGCTGCTGGGAAACGCGGCATAATTAGTCCTGTAAATAAAAGAGAATCAAAACAAAACATCAGCTGAGAACTTAGAGCACACACACACACACACACACACACACACACACACACACACACACAGGTGCACTTCTTTTTACTCTGAATTTATTCTAATAATATATAATATTACGGTAAACAATGTGTGAATCTACTACTATGACAGTAAACAGCTCTGTGAGGCTGCACTAAGACACACTGGTGCTTTGAGCTAAATGCAAACATTATTCACATTCAATGTCCAAAAGCTTCTTATTAAAGTATTTTCCAGTAAAGAGAAAAGTCTTTTTATTTAATTCTTGCCAATCAGCTCACCAAACGTTTCACCCCCCTACCACCTGCAGGATGGAACTACATCATGTCTTCAATCATTTAGTCATCATGAGTTTGACGTATAATGGCATCGTATAACGTCTAGTTCACACCACACGACTTTAGCCCTGACTTTCCGCTCCCCACCAGTTTTTAGAGCTCCCCGACAAAAGCCCCATATCAGAGGCAAATCGGCGTTAGCTCGCCGCTTGCTCATCGGTGCTCGAGCGTCTTTAAACAGCTCAAAGATGCTCACCGACGCTCACCGATGCCTCGCAGACACATTCCAGATATCTAACATGCAAAATATTTGGACCTGTCGGGGACTCCGGCCGCAAGGTACAGCCAATGAGAGCGCATGAAAACGGGTTGAGTGGAAACCAGTTGGAGGAGGGGTCGCCTTTAACAATAGAAACTTACTGTATGTGTTGTATTTGCAACACGGAGCAAAGTTGTTGTTACACCTAGAGGAATAAATAGTAAAAAAGAGTGTGGAAACAGGCTATTTTGTGAACACTAGTGCCAACAAGCAGATCAGCAATGTATGGTAAAACGTCTTTCTATTCCGTATTTCTCGTATGTATTTTCATGACAAAACGTAGTTTGGAGACCTCATCAGGGATTCATCCCGGTGAAAGATCTTGTAGTAATCCTAACCCTGTCGCCGGTCAGTCATGTAGTGTGTAAATCACAACGACTAAAGAAGATTAAAGACTCCCGATTACAAGATAGCAAGATGTGGAGTGTGAACAGTACAGGGATCTGACGACTTTGAAAGTCTTGTACTGTGAACAAGGCTCTGTGCTGGTTGTCCAGTTCCATCTTTAAATGTGTTGCCGTTGAATGAATATTCACTGCAGCACACAAAGTGTAAATCATGACTCATGGGTTCAGGGAACTATGCCGTCTACATTCTACTCAGTCTGACTCAGCCATTATTAAAGGTCGTGAGTTCATGTTGAAAATCACTGGTTTGGTTTGGAGGAAATGTGTCAGCCTGTCGGAAATCAAACCAACGTGCTGAGTGAGAAACACATCAAGAAGAGCTCGGATGGAGAGAGAAGAGGAACCCATTCAGTGTGAGTGGGGGACCTTATGTTTTATTAACTGTATGGTCGATCAGGTACGGGACATAAACCTGCTGTATCACACTTTATGACAGTGTGGGAGAGAATTGTGGATGTAGAAAAGCTCAGGGAGGCCACTGTACTCTTTATCAGAGGTGGGAAAGTTAACCACACATGCATTTTCTAAACCAAGTTCCTCATCCTTCAGGTATTCTCACTTGTCAAACCACATACTTCCAATAAAGCATCAATTTTACCTTTGTGCAGCTTGTCCAAGTTTGTTATATTCACCTCATTCTGGTCAAGCTGGTCTCATACACTGTTCGTAGTTATACCTACAAGAAGTAATGCATTGTAATCCGTGTATCTCCACCAAAATCAACGTAATTGTCAACCAGGATATATGAAAAGCGGCGAGGAGGTCAGGGTGGATGGGTGGGTCAAAAAACACCAGACTTTCGCCCAGCAGACCGGCATTCGTGTCCCGTGTGAAACCAGAAGTCAATGTTGATTTAGAGTTGCATGCAGCAGCTACAAAATAACAATAAAAACACACATTGCAGCGTGTGTGTTGATATATAAATGTGTTAGAAGCAGCAGCCCAAACAGACATATGTGTGTGTGTCTTACTGTATATTCTGTGTTTCTTGCTCATGTTTTGAACCCCGGGGCTGTTTGTGTTTCCAGACCAGGTGACGCAGCACACAGGCTCAGCTGTAAAGGTAATTTCCTCTTGTACATGTACATGATGTGCTAATGAGACAGCAACACGAGAGCCTTCAGCTGTTTCATATTTCATTTGTTACACAGAGAGAGAGAGAAAGCAGACAACAGGGCTCAGATTCTTCTGACACAACCTCACAATCTCTCCCTGGTTTCCGTGTGTTTTCTGAAATGGTTCAGATTCTGTCATGCTGCTGCCTCCTCTGAGTCTCCTTCCTTCCTCTGTAGACCACCTGACCCACTCACCTGCTTATCAGTCTCACAGCGACTGTTTGTCAGACTGTCTCTGTGGGTGTAGCTGTTGTAGCTTTCGATCCGTTACTGTCTGTTAACTTGTTTACCTTTAGCCGACCTGTCTCTCTGTCAGAGCCTGACTCTGGTTCTTTTCCTCATCCTGTGTTGTGCTGCAAAATGTATCATTCGTTCACTGGTACATTCAACCAAATAGTACAACTCAAATAAAATTTTGAGTAGTTTTGAGCTATCCTTATAACTAACAATTACGAGGCCAGTATCCTCTTTGACAGAGGCAGTGGAGGTAAATGGGAGTCAACAGCCATGCTAACCAGCTCTGTGAGGCTGTATTCAGTGCTTAGTTACGATATTACAGTCTGGAACAAAAAGGTGGACATACAGACCAACAGCATGGCTAAAAAACTAAATGTTTAATGAAGCCAAAAAACAAAGCTGTTTTTCTTGGCTGCCGAGACTTTAACATTTTGGAGATGCAACAAAAATTAAACTTCGCTGATAACAAAATCTTGCAGCGGTCAAATCCTCCTAACTCTTACAGTTTTTGCACAATGAACAGCATAATACAAGTCAGGCTTGGCTTTCTTTTCGGGTACATGTCTATAAAGTTGAAGTAGAATTAACAATCTGACGAGAGACAGATAAGATACGATGCCTGTGGGGAAAATGGGGTGTTTCAGCAGCGGAAGATTACAATGCAGATAAAACTACAGCAGAAGAGGACCAGTACAACATGTGGGATGTTTTAAAGTAGAGATAAAATCAAAGCCAGTAGGGCATGTGGAGGACATCAGGAGATAAAAGAGGATGAAGATACAGCGTCTTTATCACATTTAAGTCTTCTGTTCACTTACAAGTTACTGCTGCGTCTGGTTTTCAGATGCATGAAATCTCCAAATAATACACATGGAGGTTGTTTCTATGTGCATCATCATTGATGCACAAATATGCAGATTCCTGTATAGGCAGAGGTAACATGTAATAATCGGCAAAGTATAACTTAAAGTACAGTACTTGAGTAAATGTACTTATACATTCCACTACTACATGTTGTTCTGCAGCAATGACAGATAAAGTGGGTTCTCAATACAGTGGGATTAAAACACATGTTATATAATATTGCGGGCTTTGCGCTGCAGCTCTGTAATCCAAACCAATTAGTCTTTTCTCTGTCATGGAGAACAACATCCGTCGTGCTTTGACATGTCAGAGTCAGAGTCCCGATCAAACAGGACTGTGATCTCAGAGCAAAAACTGTCAAAACCTGCAGTATGTAAATGATGCAAAGGAACGTATTGTTCTTTAATCTGTGAACTTCAGTTGGTGTCAACATGTCAGTTAATTAAGCCTATCAGAGACGTACTAGCATTATGTTTGGGTGGAGATACTGGGCCAGGTGAAAGGTCAAAACAACAAGAAGCTAGATTATCAGTCACACACAGCTGTGTTGTCTGTGACGCACAGTTCATGGAGGCAATTAAGGGACAATTTAGCATACTAAACTTGCATTTAGCTCAAGGCACTGCTGTACAGCATCACAGAGCTGCTAGCATGTCTGTAGACCAGTGGCGGCCGGCCAATAGAGGGCCACGGGGCCTGGCCCCACCCACCTTGAGCCACCAAAAAAAAAAAAAAAAAATTATAAAATTATTAATTATAAAAATTATAAAAATTATAAAAATTGTCAATATGTGTGTTTTTGACCTATGGAATATACCCGTAATATTTGTAAAATAGGATAACTGCGCCAAATATCTGCTTTCCTCCTTGAACTCTCTGCTAGTGCACCTCTCAGCTGCTCTGCTGCACGTGCACTTTCTGGGGCCAAATGGATTTGGCCCAAGGAAGGCGGGTCTAATAAGCAGTACAGCCAATCACTGATTAAAGATATATGATTACAAGCATGAATGACATACAATTCATCCAATCAGCGCCGTAAAAAAGACTTCCGGGAGGGCCAAACTGATTTGGCCCATGGTGTGCGCGCGCACGTCCACGTGTGTCTCTCTGTTCTCGTCAGGGCTCATGTCAGTTCTCGCGTGATCTTGTCTTCTCGTCTCTCGCTTCTCTCCACTTCTCTTCTCTCACAGCCCATTTTAACGGCATGACAATGGAACAGCCAAGCACTAGTAGCGTTACTCTTGCAAGACTCAAAAATAAATGATAAAAATGTAACTGCAAAGTAGTAATGCGTTTTTGATACCTTTTTTTGCATTGAATCGTACTAGGATGTTTGTTGAAATTGATTGGCCCTACCCAAAAAAAAATCCACCAGCCGCCACTGCTGTAGACTCTTGTTTTTTCAAGACAGTGATTTGTACCCGACAGTAATTTGAACACCAGCTGTTTGCTTTAACAGGTTTGATTATTATTTTTTTTTAATGGTCACTGGCAGTCAAGTTTCACATGTGAGGAAAACTGTCAGCTGTGATCCCTGATGCCACACCAGCTGCAGGTCACTGAGGTCGTCCTCGTTTTCTTGAACAGAGTGCGAAATCTGTCCTCTCCAGGTGCCTCCGACATGTCTTTTTCACACCTCCAAAATATAAAAAGAGAAGTGTGCCACCTTTCCGGTTAATAGTACAGTACTGTCATGCTCCATTTCCCTCCAGTGTTATTTTCCACAGTGCTCCACCTTGGCTCTGGAGTCTGTACGTTATTAAAGTCAGACCCTCTGGCATCCAGACTCCTCTTTCAGTCATCAGAGCGAAGCAGCGCTACGCTTTGAAAGATAAATTAACATCAAGGAAAAAAATTCCACGAGCAGCGAGATGAAAGAAACGACGATGCTCCCACAGAGTTTAATGGCCTGTGCAGTTATTGTTATAGACTCACATGGTTTCTGACAAGCAGTGGAAATGATGAATGGAAAATAATGCTAAGCAAATTACTTCGGTGCAGTGATGTCTTCACCTTGTTAAGGACATAAGAAGCAATAACATCTCTGTGTGGAGAATACAATTACACTGTCAATTTACCTTTATTAGCAACGTCTCACTTCCCGTGCAGAGGTCATAACTGTTTCAGCCCGCAGCCCAAAAATGTCACTTTGTGATTTGCCCTCAGACGCGGGTTATTGGAAAATAGTTTCATTATTATTAAATGGACACTGGCAGGTGGATGCAAAGAGAGAGAGAGAAAGTTGTGGAGTCGGAAAGCATACTTTAAAATGGTGTATAAGAACTTGGTGGAAAGTATAACTCAAAGCAATGTCGTAAATATCAACAGTGCAACCAGTACAGCTGCCCAGAAGCTGTCAGGGGCCAATGTAGGAAAGTGAATTGTTGCCACTTTACTATCACGCCTTTCACGCAGTCTTCTTGACTTTGCTGAGCGTAAGGTTCATAGCATGAACTTCTAAGTACAGGTTTCTCTTTGTTATTAAGGCATGGCATCAGGGATTTAAATCTGTAGCAATGTTATTGTTACTCTCATATGTTGCGCAGCTACTGTAATCTGTGTCTGTGATACCATTTGTCAGCTGAGTCCAGCGCAGGCTGTTAAATTAGCGTTGATCAATTTGGCACTCTGGCTGCTGTCCATGGTGCTGATCAAAGGCTGGTCTGCGGGATAGGAGTTGCATGGTGAGCCTCTCCATGGTGGAATAGCAATTGTCTGCTTTGTAATTGTCTGGAGTGGTTATGTGTGTCTGTGCATGAGCTTGCACTTGTGTTTGGGGCCCTCAAATGTGAGCCTCATGGTGGAGGAAAAGTCAGAATGTCACCAAAGGATTCATCCTCTGAGGAACATGAATGTTTGAACCAAATTTTGTGCCAATCCATCTGGCAGATATTGATATATTTAACTGGATAAATGACAACTTTGACCTTTTGGTGGCACTTAGATTACTAAATTTAGTCGGATTCATCCTCTGGGGAAGATTAATGTCTGTACAAACTTTCTTGGCAGTCCATCAAATAGTTTCTTAGATATTTCAGTCTGGACCAAAATAGTGGAACGGCCAACACACAGCCAGCATGGCTAATAGAAAGCAGTGAAATGCCATCATCCCAAACACCAACTGGAGGCCACTTTAATCTTTATTGAGAGTGAAATCCATCCATCATGTTTCCGTGCGTCACAGCCGGCGGAGTGGCCAAGACATCCTTCATCATGTGTCACTCTGCTTCTGTTTCAGCTCCCCATATTCACGCACCAACATCACCACCGACGACTCCATAATAAAGAGATTCATATTGTGACGTATCCAGTGTTCGTGTTGCAGACTTTAACCCCTGAGTATCAGACTGAGTATCAGTCAGAGCTGAGTGGATACATGGTGATGTTCTGCTCTGATGATGGGTCAGGAGTCCACAGTTTGATGGATGTGTTTACCAACTCAGCAGTGCAGTGACCTCATCAGAAGCATGGGTCCTCTACAGCCAATTAGAAAGCATCTTCTCAGCCCCAACACACATTCAGCTTGAAGATTGTTGTGTAAAATGTGATGACGTCATCTCTCCACAGCCCAAATTCAGCTGAATAAAGGTTGACGGCAAAGTAAATTACAAATTTGGGTAATATTCTTTTGATATTATATTTTTGTCATCCTTGTTTTTAGAGACAAATAATGCTCCTGTGGCTCCTTTCCAGCCTTGTTACTCAGTAGGCAGAGAGTGCAGGAGCAGAGGGGTTGCTTTATTGAATATGTTAATCTAGTCTGCCTGACTCAAATGATCCTTTATCTGACTGAGATTTGTGCAAGTTTCTTACTATGGCCCCGACCATGGCTCTGAAATATCAGTGGTCGTGTCTAGAAGGGAGCCTGCAAACTGTGAAATCTCATCTGAAATCTGCAAAAACGTGCAAAAACTCTTGCGAGACTCGCTGCACAACGACCGATCCTAACCTTCACTATTCGAGGTCAATGCCTAACTTTAACAATCTCACGAGAGTTTGTGGGCTCCCTAATAGCCACTACCAATATCATTAGCCTAACTGTTCTGGGCGCTGTCCGTGGTGCTGAAGGAGCAGACGGATTTCTAATTGTGACTCTTTCTCTGATTCCCGCCCTTCTGGCAGTTTTGTCTTGGATCTGTAATATCCTCTAAACTATATGGCAAGAAGGGGTGGTATTAAAAAATACAGAACAAAAAGATTCGTCCATGGGAAGGTTTACTAGTCATTGGTGAACAAATGTCAATTGTCACGGTCAAATGGTTGTCGTTGTCCTATTGATGAGCCTGTCAGAGGGCAGTGCTGCAGAATAATGAGTAACAACCTTGAGACTGTGATAGAAAATGAATAACAACCCTTATCCCTGAAGTATTTTGATTCTGTCTGTTCACATTTTAATCGTAATGAAGTAAAACTAACAGCGACACTTGAGCTGTCAGTGTGTGGTTTGGCGATTTGGCGTACCACCAAACTCAAGGGAAACAACACCGCGGGAAACAGGTTGAATTTACCGGGTTTCAGAAGAGGCCCAGATCATTTATTCGGCAACCTAACGTTTCATAAGTGAAGCATCTGTTCTTCAGCAGCCACATTTATGATGCAGTTTAGAGTTGTTATGCTTTTTATAAGGTATAATATAATGTTTGCAGCTCACTTAGATGGTGACAGATGTACTTCAATATCACAACAATCACTCGTTTTAAATGCCAATACAGCCGATCTCAAAACACAGCTGTTGTCATTAACTTCTATTTATGTCCATCATCAACCTTTATTTATGTTTATTTTGTCTGACAATGTCGCGATCGTAAAGTAATTCTATCTGCAGCTCAGCAACTTGGTAATGACTGCTGGTCAACACAGTGTTTATGATCCGCGATCAAATGTCGATCAAGGTGATCACAGAGAGCAGGAGGAACGCAGGTGTAACACTTCGCTATTCTCTTTCCTCCAGTCTCTCTCCTTTTTCATTTTCAATTTGCATGGACGCGTCTCCATCATTGCGTCCATATTCGCGTCCACTCGTGTATTTCCAACACATTCTCTCTCCCAACTCGTCCAATACAGATGATTGGTCAGGGGCCCTACGCTTCAAACTACGGCGCTCTAGGTACCCCTCTAGCGACAGTTTTGGACACGTCAGGGACAGCGTCTCTAAGTTTTCGCTTACATGCTTATATGTATAGTGTCGTTTCAAAATGTACTTCCATGTTCACAGGAAACGTCACAATGGTAATTCAGTTCAGTGTGAAGTGTTAAAGATTTGTTCGTCTATGTACTTAACCCCTCTGACACACCTTCAGAGAGCAACTAATTGTTGTAGTTAGTGCTGCTTTATATTAAAAAAGTGTTCTTAATTATTTGTCCACCCCAGTTTACATGCATATCTTTAAATATAAGATACCAAATTGTCAATCTGTCTGTCTGCATTAGCAACCAGTTCACAGTCAGACAGACAGAGGCGGTATGACATTCAACAAAGGTCAAGAGACGGATTCAGCACACAGTATGAGGACTGTTGCATCGTGTGCTGCGTCGCTCACTAATGCTGTAATACTCTCACTCTGTGTGTCAGTGATCTCTCATGTTGGGGCTGTTTTAACTCCAGTTAAGCTGCTTCATCTTCTACTCTGTAAGGTCATGTTCACATGTTTTACTTGTGTACGTTACTACAGTATAAGCACTGCAGATGCAGCACCTATTGTGGTGCAGCTGTGTATCTGATGAGCTGCAGGTTGGTTGTTATGATTGGATTGGTGTCCTGGTCTGTGATTGGATTCCTCATATCAGCCTCTAAGGATGTAGCGTCTGCTGTCACCAGTTCCTTTGGGCTCTGCTCTTTCCAACAAAACAACCTCTGCACCAACTCCTCAGGGTAATATCTGTGTCTTTAGATACTAAATGCTCCACGATGTTCACCAGCTAGTCTCTAACTGTGTCTGTCAGGTAGTGTACAGCTTTTTCTCTGAAAACTTGAACCAAAAGAGTAAAAACTGTCCTGTACAATATTCATTGTAAAAGGAAAATATATTTGTTATAAGAGTTGCACCTTCATTCACAGAAACATACAATTTTCAGGCATATACCTGACCTTCTGTGTGTCTGAAAAAAAGTTTGAATTGAATTGAACTACCTGTTGATCAGTCCCTCCAGCTGGGCTGACTCATTCTGGATATCAGCTGTTTGTAGAGACGCAGCTAACACTCAGAATAAAATTTCAGACAACCTTTAAACGGTCACATTGATTAGATGACTCAGTGACAGTTCAGACAAAGCTAACCAGCTTTCATGGCTCATTTTGTGCCAGACGAGTCAATTAAATGAGCTCCTGAATGCACGTACAGGAGCTTCATCCCTGCTGTGTGCTGGTATGTTGCTCACCTCTGAAGAAGGTCATAAAAGTGTCCTCTTTAACAACAGATTTTTTGACCCGAGAACAACACACAGCAACTTACCACTTATACTGATTCATTAATTTGTTGAGTTGCTCACTTTGCTCAGTGGTTCTTTATTTTAAAGGGTTTTCAGTGACAGATTAGATACGGTTAGGAACGATGAAGAGAAAGAGAGGTATGACATGCAACAAACAAATTCAATGGTTCTTGACAGCTGCCGATCTCGATTATGGTGAGGAGGTTTAAAAACAGATTCACAAAGTTGAGCTCAAAATGAAAGTCCTTTCTTTCAAAGATTGCAAGACGAGACCCAGTCACCAGAAAATAATGTTGGCATTGTATGTTTCTGCAAAACAACGAGTTACGTTGAATGTTGACATTTCCGAATCAAAAAAAGTTTCATAAATGAATTTCATATCGGCCTCGTATCACGTTTGCAGAAACGCACAATACCATGTGGTTAACGTTGTCAAACGATTGCCTAGGTTTAGGCAACGAAAGTACTTAGTTAACTTACTTAGTAGTAGTAGTTAGTTAAAGTTAGAAAAAAGATCATGGTTTGAGTTAAAATAATAACACACCAACATAACTTATCAAACGTAATAATGTAACTAATGCCAATAAATAACAATCGCACTTAGCTGACTTTCTTGTGTAACATTACGTAACAAGTAAAACAACGTTGCGTAAAACAACGTTGCGTAAAACAACGTGGCGTAAAACAACGTGGCGTAAAACAACGTGGCGTAAAACAACGTGGCGTAAAACAACGTGGCGTAAAACAACGTGGCGTAAAACAACGTAATTTTTCCTCAGACATTGTTTACAAAGTGTTTTAGTGAAATTCATATTGTATGTTTAAATGTACAGAGCCTGAAGGTTTGATGGTTTATTGGATTTTTCTGAGGTGTTTGTCTCTATTCTCCCACCACACCTGGGAGGAGAAGAAAAACTAGACTGGTCTGATGTGAGAACGTCTCTACAGTCTAAAATGGTCTCACTCTCATTATTTCACTATTCATTTAACTGATTTGATTTCCTTGTGCATAAGAACTGATAACTATGTGACTCATTAAATACAGAGTTCTTAAAAAGGTGAAACAAGATCCACATGTGATGCCTCTGTATGTGTTTAACCTCACGCTGCTGCAGCCTTTCTGTTAATGTGATGACATTCAGTTCAGACTTGAGCTGCGTTAGAAGTTTGAAGGTCAACTTGGACAGATTGCTGTTGTGACTTTTACAGAAAAGTGACATTGTCTGTACTCTGGTTTTCAGTTATAGGTTGGATGTCCCTGTAAAGCCTGAGCTGTCTTTATTTTGACATTTACTGCTATAAATTATATCACTTGTGATTCTTGAACTGTTTCTCCTGGTTTTGATGGCGTAGCGACGATGATATTTATCGTTTAATGACAGCAGAGACTCGTCTGGTGACTGAACAGGATGTAGATAGAGCACTGATGGATGAGTCAAAATCAGATTAAAACAACACAACCGCTCTTCATTCATCACATTTATTCATCTCAAGTGTTAACAGCGTCTCACAGCAGATGCAAGTACATGTTTGATACTCGCAGAGCTTTAGTATACACTCCCTTGGGTGTTTGTAATATTTTGTCAGTGTATAGAGTCTTTTTATGTCCTCTAAAGTGAAGCTGTGAATCAACCACAGACTGTGTGGTGTTTGTGTTTTTATTATAGGCAATTAAAGTGTGTTAATTGTTTTGCGGGAAATAATGCCATGCAGCGTTTGGTCTCTATCAAGTACAATATAGGTGATTATTGGGTTAGTGCATTATAATGCAGCAATGTATGTGGCTTTTTATGGAAACAATAACCAATTTGAACAGTATTTATTATTTGCTTTGATATGACTGCATCAAATAACATTTATATGACAGTGGTGGAAGAAGTACTCAGATCCTTTACCTAACTAAATACAGAAATACCACAGTATAACAATATTCCTCCCTGAATTCAAAATGTTACTTAAGTAAGAGTACAAGTACAAGTATTATCAGCAAAATGTAATATCAATAAGAAGTAAAACTACTCATTATGCAGAATGGCTCCTTTCTAAGCGTTACGTTATTGTTTTTATAACTAACAGCTTATTATTATAGTATTGCATCATATGTTTTGTTTAAGTCGCATAAATAACACGGAAATACTCAAGTAAAGTACAAGTACTTCAAAATTGTATTTAAGTACAGTACTAGAGTAAACTGTTTTATTCCATTTCTCTTCTCTCCTTCATGCTCTGTCTCTTCTTTTCTTCTCTTGATTTTTTTTGTTTCCTCAAAAACCAATTACCTTCCTCATGACGTCACAGCCGCCGAGGTCTCCACGGTAACGGGCTGAAGGAGCTGCTGGGGACTCCAGTGAATACCTTGGAAACAATTACAGCTGTAACCGACCCTAATTTCATTACAGGGAAGGAAACAGCGCTCCCACAAAAACAATTTGATAAAACAAAACATTTAAGAGTCCATACGGAAGACGAACACGGGGTTAACACTTCGCTGTCCACGGGGGACTCACTCAGAGTACAGATGTTTGGATTCAACTTCCACAGAAATTAATAATGACCACAGATCAGACAGCAGCAGATCAGCTCAGAGGATATATAATATATTAACCTGACTGTTTTATAATAATAAAATAATAATCTGTATTTATTTAAGATCCTTTCACGGGGCATTTTTTGTGTGACTCATCCAGGCGTCATCAATGCGACTGTGATCCTCCTCTGATGACTCACCTGTGACTCCAGGTGGCTGATCACCTTTATGATTCATTTCACATCCTGGTGAGAGTGACACAAAGAGGGTTAAATTCCTGCAGGTCTTAGATGAGAAAGGAAACATCATTAAAATTGGGAATATATGCTTCTTTGCTTTCCTTACAAGAGTTGCAGTAAATGAGAAGACTTTTGTTCTTTTACTCACGTAAAAAACTGACTTTACTTTTACTTGTAACAGAGTATTTCTGTACTGTGGTATTACTACTTTTCCTCAAGTAAAAGACCTGAGTACAACATTTCCTAATTGAACAATGCAAATAATCAAATGTATTTGAGTTTTATTGAAGCCGAATTCTTCTCAGAGTGAAGAGTTTTTACTATTTTATGATGACAAGTTACAGAAAGGACAGTATAGACGGCGCTGTTTGTCCTTTAGTCCTGTATGAACCTGCAGAGCGTGTCATGAATGCACCACTCACCTGCAGCTCTGATGGCTGCTGGCTGAGACACCTGAACACCACAGCAGACCATGCAGCACATGATGATACTCTCACAGAAAAACCCCTGCGGCCAAACGTCAGAATAATGAATCTTGTTACAGTAAAATAATTCTGGATCTGATGCATCATGTTCACACCTCTCATTCTAATGTTACTCAGGTACACACACAGTGAATGCAGACTGTCACACACATCCCTTCGTGGTTCAGTAGATCCGTAAAGGGCAGTGTGTGTGCAAAGTGTCACTCTGTTTGAAGGCATGCTAATAGATGCATTAGAGGGGTAGATATAAATAAGCAGGTGAACTGCACTCACCTCCAGGAGCAGGAAACATCCATCATCAAAGGACACTGATTGATGCCTTCATCACTTAGCTGTTGTTTTATGTTTCTTATGAATAATGGACATTGTACCAAACAGTAGTTTTGTTCTCTGTTAGTCACGCTAAAGGTGTGACTCCAGGGATGGAAATCTGTCGGCACACCACCCTGGTCCAGACTGAAATATCTCAACAACTACTGGATGGATTGACATGACATTTTATGCAGACATTCATGTTCCCTCAGAATGACTTGGAATAACTTTGGTCAACATATCCACATACAACGGTTCGTATGATATCTTACAAAAAACGTATTTTCTTATTTTACAAGCGTTTTCCTACAAATGTCCAGCAATGTCCAGGGGTTTGGGCAAAACAACTACTTGGTAAGGTTATGAAAAGATCATGGTTTGGGTTAAAACAACTACGGAAGTGGCGTTACTCAAGTAAAGAAGTTACGTGACAAATAAATCAATGTTGAAATCTGGTATGCGGACATTGTTGCTCTTTATACTACGCCAACCTTCCTGGCTCACGATTACATGGATTACATATGAATGATTACTTGGGTGCATTACTTCTTGTAGGTATAGCTACAAACAGTGTATGAGAAGAAACCTGCTTTGGTGATCCTCACTTTTCATCTAGCGCCATCAACATTTTAATTTGTCAAAACTTTGGTTTATGACAAAATAGCTGCAGAACTAATGACATTCCCATCAGCCTCCACTGTACTTTGTGTTTAGTACATTCACTCAAGTAGGCCCATACTGTACTTTACTTAAGTACAGTTTTGCGGTACTTGTACTTCACATCCATTTTCTGCTAACTTTAAATTTCTACTATATTTCAGAGGGAAATATTGTACTTTTTCTCACTGCTACATTTACTTTTTAGTTTCAAAAACATTTGATAAGCTTAAAAAATTAATCACATTGTCATCACCCCTTTCAGACAATAAATTGTGATGAATTAATGTGTTCATCACGTTAATGTTAGAAAAGTACTACTTTATATACTGCTGGGTATCGTACAGTGATCTATAATAATAAATCATCATTTATTAGTTGATTACATTTTATATTAATAATCTGAATCTGCAAAGTAACTTAAGTTATCAAATACATGAAGTGGAGTAAAAAGTACAATATTTCCCTCTGAGATGTAGTAGAGTAGAAGTAGAAGTACTCAAGTGAAGCACAAGTACCTCAAAATTGTATAGTCCTTGAGTAAATTACTTAGTAACTTAGTTACAATCCTCCACAAACAATACCTGTTTTGCAACCGGCCTTTATATGGTGATCCTTCAGAGGGTGTGTGGGCAGAGACTGAGCTCCTGTCTCTTTCTCTTTGTAGTTATTATGGAGCTTTATCGCTCCGCTGGTTGCCCTCACTGTGTCCCTGCCTCTGCTCTTCACCTGATCAGCCACCTGCCTGCACACCTGTTCTCCCTCAGTCATTAGCACTCTGTGTGCACATGTAGTCCCAGTTTTTCTCTGCTGAGTTACCACATTGTCTGTGTTTCTAAGTACCATGGCACTTTAATCACTCCTGTCTGTTTTGTCTTTCCTGATTGCCTGTTGCCTGCCTCACACCTGCTACCTCTGTTATTTTCTTCTCAGCCTGTTCCGACTTCTTCTCCGACTAAACTGCAGAGAAGCAAGTGTTTCTGTTTCTGTTTCTGTTTCTGTTTCTCCTGCATGAAATATTTTTTACTGTGTTTTTCTGTAACCAAGGCTGTATGATGCTAAACATGAAAAATCAATTAAGTGTACACGGAAGGTTTATCCATTCATAGAAACCCACACAGATACAAGGAGATACTGGGCCACTGTGTTGCTCAGACTGAGGAGGATAAGCATGTTTGAAAAACTCCAACCAGAACAGTCGTTTAACATCATTTTGCCTGACTGGAAGTCAGCCTTTCTGACTTTAAATTAGCAATATTAAATATGCCAAACTAATCTATATTTGTTCATTTCAAACCAATGATGAGATAGATGATCAGTAATGGAACATTTACTTATACCTCTACTCCTTTACGTCTCAGAGGGAAATATTGTTTGTTTACTACATTTTAGTGACTCGTTAATGTTTAAAGATATTCCACGTGTTTTTAAAATAGTCAAATCATGTATATGTGATAAATATATTCTCCCCTCTGCAGTAGTGGAAGAAGTATAAAGATCTTTTACTTAAAGGAATACTTCACCCATAGAATGATCATTTCTATATCAATTACTCACCCCATGTTACCTTGAATTCTTGAAGAAAATTTAGTTTTTCTCGCATGTCTCCACAGTGAAAAGAGAATCCAAAACCAGAGGAAAGTCTTGATGAATTGTGGTAAATGGGGGCCGCGTTTAACAACAGCAAAACTATATCAAAACGTCTCACAGTACTTGTGCAGTAAAATCCAAGTCTCCTTAACCCAGACGTATGCTTACTTCCCAAACATGCATCTTCGCTAAAACCTGATTAATTAAAACACTTCGGACTCGTCCGGACTCGCAGGGCGCAAGCTTGAGACTGTTTATGCAGAAGTGTTTTAAATATAAAAGTTTTTATCATGAGATGTAGGATGTCCTAAAAATCAGCTGAACTCTTCAAAGTTTGAATGGTGTGTCTATATGAAATCATTTAAAGGATAATTAAATATAAATACAAGCATGTGTGTTTATAATCCTGTTAAACATCCAGTCTATTTCCTGTCTAACTGTATCTATGCACTGTTGGAAAATGTTTTTGATGTATCAATCACATGGTTCAGTGATGTACAATCACACCATGAGCACATCTAATATCCTGATTTACATCCACTCCGCCTTCCTAAATTATTCATACCAGGACACTGTGGTAAACAAACACATGTTTCATATTCGTCAGCTAGTTTCTCAGACTTGCTGTTCTGATACGAGGCACTGAGGGAACAGCTCTTTGAAGGTAAACACAGCAATATGTACTTTATTTATTTATTTATTTTCCTCGAAACCTACTTATTTTGGGGGTTTTTTTTTAGGTGATGCACTTCAACCCAGTCGCCAGAACAAATCTTGGCATTGTACGTTTCCGCAAACCACCGGATACGTTGACTCAAAAATATGTTTCATATCAGCCTCGTATCACGCTTGTAGAAATATACAAAGCCACATGGTTAATGTTGTGAAACGATTGGTTAGGTTTAGGCAGCAAAACAACCGTAACGTAACAACCGTAAATAAATAAAAAACTGGACTGTTGTTTGGACAAAACAAACATTTTGAAGGGGTCATCTTGGGACTTTTACTTGTGACAGTGTTTTGTTTGATTGTTACAATGTAGTATTAGTATTCTTACTGAAGTAAAGGATCTGAATACTTCCTCCTGTCTGTGATTTCAGGTGGACTTTAAAGCTAAATCTCAGCGGTTTTATCTTAAAAAGCTAATATTGCCAATGATCTACTGAAAGAGATGAGAAGCATTCAATGTCAATGTATTCGAGGTCTGTGGATGTGAAAGATGACAGAAATCAGATGTTTTTTAGGCCTCTCACAGTTGTTTACTCCTTCATTGCTCGATGCTGATTGTTGAGAAACGTTCGCTGGCGTCCGTTCAGCCACTTCAGTTAAACGCTTCATTCAGAAGTCATTCAGCCCAAACAAGCTGCACTCTCCTCCCTCCATCCCGCTGCCTTGAACTGATGAAAGCGTTTCCACTGAGCAGTTAAACATCTTGCTGCTGTTAAAACACTTTTAAATGTTCATCTCAACGCTGCAGCACAAAGAAGATTATTTTGCTTTTAGCAGACTGTCAGTTAAATAAAGACTATTTTGGGATATCAAAGAATTATGAATAATATCGCATTGGTCGGGAGATACATTTAATTATTTGAAACATCTTTAGATCATGAGAGAGAAATGAAGTGATGCATGCATCAAAGATACCACAGACATCAGAACAACTGTCTGCTGGAAATGATAAGAATCGTCCAGGTGGTTGGAGAGGACAGGTACTGTGAGGAGATAAAGATACGACTGATAAAAGAAGAAGTGTGGATCCAACACTTCAGTGAGTCTGTTTCCCTCTATGAAACTTGAGTGGAATCACTGAGAATTCAAAGAAAGAAAAAGTCCAACTACTGCAAATGTTTTACACTTGTCTGAGGTGGAAAGTTGTTGAAAAAATATATTCATACAATGCAACAAATGCACATTTTTTAATGAATATTTTGCACGTTTTATCCTTTTTGTTTTAAAAATATTTATCTGCATGAAAATATAGTATATCCTGTATATCTGTAGAATCCTTTGATCACATGCAGTGTGCAGAGCTTCTTACAATTACAATCTCTGTGGACTAAATGTCACCTAAATTTTATCTAATTAAACTAAAGATATCCACAAAATTATATGCAGGCAAAGAGTTCCTCATTATATCATATATCCACAGAGAGGAGTGTGGAGGAGTGACTGAAGCCAGCAGGGAAAACAAGTAAAGGTCAACACAGAGGAGGATGACCACGGAAAGTGAGCTTAATGTCACCTAACAAGCGCTCCAGGGGATTCTGGGAGTGTGAGTTTTTGGTTTGGAAGGCTTGCTGGTATCTGCCAACGCGGAGACAGGGATATTTTTTAATATCACTGTAGGTCTGATATTATCAGATGTGTTCCATAACAGGGAGAGGAGAGTGAGTTGGCCATGAATATTTATGTTCAGCACTAACCTTAGAGAATCTTGTAGACGACCGGGTTTTAAAAAGAATAAAGAGACTAAATCTTGAACAGGTTGGTGTTACGCCGGAAACACACCAAGCAATGGTGAAGTGCGGCCCGCGGAGAGATGCCATGGATTTTTGCCAGCGAATTGAGGTCAGAGAATACCCAAAAGCCAATCAGTAAACTGAGTCCCGTGAGTCCTGTGACATGTCGACCTATGTTACAAAGAATTTCTTCCCGCCTGAAACACATTAACACTTCTCTTAGCCAGAAGTGCCATAATGTTACACGAGGCCCTGGGGCTACGGACGCTTTGGAGGCCCTTCCCATATTGTGAAGGGCAACATTAATTCAGCATCCCCCCGTCAATGGACAGTGACAAATAGTAAACAGAGTGCCCTCCTAATCAGTGAACAGAATATGAAACTCATCAACATAAGACAACTCTAGGGCTGTACCGAGTAGTTGGAAACTTCAAAGCTTCATTCGTAACATTTACATTCAAATTCTAAATCAACATTCGAATGCTGCGTGTCTATAACGTGTCTCCTGCCGGCGCTTCTCATCTGGGTGTCGGCGGCGGCTGCAGCTGTCTGCATTGGCTCGGCGCTCAATGAGAGAGCGAGACACATGTTGAAGGGAAACCTGCATGACTTTGAAGGGATGTTTGCATGAATAAACATAACACAGTGACTGATCTACCTAGGGGAATAGGGGAAATAGTAAAGATATGTGAAAACAGACTATTACAGTATGTGAACATGTGTTCCAATGACAACATCAACAAGCCCGTCACTTCTCGCATGTGTTTTCATGACAAAATGTAGTTTGGAGACCTCATCAGGGATTCCTCCCGGTGAAATATCTTGTAATGTGTGACCCCCTTTCGCCGGTCAGTCATGTAGCGTGAAAACCACACTTCCCGATTACGAGACAGCAGGTTGTGTAGTGTGAACAGTACATCGATCTGACCACTTTGCAAGTCATGTAGTGTGAACCTTGGCTCATGGTCTTCTCCAGCTGCCTGCACCACTTCTCCTCCCTCTGGCTCTTCCTCAGATTCAGCACACTGTCCTCCATCGTCCTCCACAGCATCAGACATAGTAGCCCCCGTTTCCCTCAGTGGGGCCGAGACTTGATCGTTCACTTGCATTGCTACTTGGCTTACGAGTCTGTACCCTTCGGCAATGTTTCAATAAAACTCTTTATTCAGTTTTTTTGTTGTTTGTTTGTTTATTTCTGAGCACCGCTAGGATGTCAACGCTTCGTCTTTCGGCCTGAACTCAGCTAACATCCTACGTCATGATGCTACTATGTACTACAGCTAAAATGTGATTATATTTTATTCTACGCTCACGCCCGGCAGCATTGTGCGTTGGGCCACACACTGAGTCACTTATTGTGCTTGCCTGGACGAGCCGGCTAGATGTAATGGGTTATATCATGTTTGTTTTTTTAACACGGGTCCCGGAGCTTCAGCTGTTTGGTGTGTTTCCGGCATTAATCCTGCTAAAGGCTCTCAGCCTGCTGCACCTCCACCTCTGCCTGTCCAGGTCCACCTCCATTCTCCAGTCCACCCCTGGTAACAGGAGCGTGGGTGCTGGTCTCCTGCTGGTGGTCTCTGAAGATTCCCGTTCCCTGAGTGGATCCTCTGTTGGCTCCCCATTGGACTCTCGTGCAAAACAAGTAGGTCAACACAGAGGAGGATGACCATGGAAAGTGAGCTTAATGTCACCGAACAAGCGCTCCAGGGTATTCCGGGAGTGAGAGTTTTTGTTTTGGAGGTCTTGCTGGTATCTGCGAACGCGGAGAGAGGAATATTTTTAATATCACTGTAGATCTGATATTATCTGTGTTGAGAGTGTGTTGGATATGAATATTTATGTTCAGCACTGACCTTTTATAATGTGGAGAATCTTGTAGACGTCTGATTTAAAAAGAATAAAGAGACTAACTGTTTATAAGAGACAAACTAACAGATAAGATTTGTGAACAAATCAGTTCACTTTCAAGGTCGACACAGAGGTCACTACCAACAGGAAATAGCAAAAAATATACATATGATGCAGGGAAAGTGTGGTAGCATGATGCCTTCAAATAGAAGTTAATAACTGGATGTGTAGAAGGCAACACACACACCACTTGGTTTGTCTCCTTTGTGTGCAGGGAATTAATTCCTCTGGAGATCCAATTACAAAGGAAAACGTTATTATGTTTACAGTATTTCATTAAAGATGTAAAGATAACAGTAGGCTCAAAATGTCAGATATAACTCGTCTCTGCTTTGTCTGTGAAACAAAGAGACACTGCGAGTTGACCGTGTCTCATTTTCAAAATGATAAGTGTTTATGTTTTGATTCCCCCACAGGAAATATAAAACATGATTCCAGCCTTTCAGACAACAAAGCTTTTGACCTAATAAACTGCATCTGAATTCGACATCCGAAACACCAGCAGACGTCAATCCGCTGAGAGGAACAGGAAGCTGGAACATAAAATAAAACAAAGACAGACGGAGCGCCGTAGGTTATTATACTCCAATATCTCATGTCAGAGAATCGACACAGCACCATAACACTTGTGATGTGCCTCATTCAGTGGAGACAGAGGAGAGGAGGAAGATAAGAGCCTCAGAGCTGAGAGAGAGTCCAGATATACTGCAGCTTTGCAGACACACCATCAGGAAGATACATTATTTCTGGGATGAGCACATCGCAGAAGTAGAAGAATTTTCTCAACAAAATATAGGCAGCAAATGCATTATGATGTAGGTTACTAGAGGGCAAGATAAAACATCAATTCACTAGGAAAAAAATCCAATAATCCATATAATATAATATAATATATAATATAATTATAATAATCTAATAAACAAACTATCAAAACTTACACAGACCGTACAGCCACCGGTTAGTGGCACTGTCACATAGACTGTATATAAGAAGTGGACGTAGTCACTGTGACGTCAACCATTGGTTTGACTGCCGTTTTGAAGCCTCGAGTTCGGCATTTTGGCCGTCGCTATCTTGGGTTTTTGCAATCAGAAGTGATGCGAGAGGGTGGAGCTAAGTACAACCAAACGCTGAATAAGACATTTTTAGGCGACCAAAAATGTTATAATTAACTTTCACGAACTGAAAACACACTGTGAAAGGGTTAAAGTTGTAAGACGAAAACACGGACAACTCCCAGACCGGACAACGCCGTGGTAGCGACCTGTCAATCACAAGGTAGCCACGCCCTAAAGCATCCCCTGCTTTATGGTGTATTTGACTCTAAATGGGACCATAATTTACTAAATGAACATCATGCTGTATTGAAGAAGACTTGAAACTAATGTTGAGACCATAAACTCATGTTTACAATGTTTACTGAGGTAATAAATCAAGTGAGAAGTAGGCTCATTTTCTCATAGACTTCTATACAACCAGACTTCTTTTAGCAACCAGAGGAGTCGCCCCCTACTGGCTATTAGAAAGAATGCAAGTTTAAGTCACTTCTGCATTGGCTTCACTTCTCAGACCCCGGAGTTGCCCACTGCACAAAGATCTGAATACTTCTTCCACTGTTGGTAATCAGTCACACCTCAAGTTAAATTTAGCCTACAAATGTGGCTGCTGCTGCCGGAGTGTGTGTTTATAGCGTGAGTCTATAGCTCCCATCACTGCTGCGACACAGACTTTGCTTGCCAAAACAAACACGTCCACTTGTCTCACTTCATATGTTGCTCAAATGGCTCATTAATCAGGTTTTTATAGCGTTGTTTTTTTATTCCAAATATGTCTGTGACAAATCCACAGTGCCACCATTACTCCCCTGCGTGTCATGGCTGTACGGAGATGGCTTCCTGTCGACTCGGTGGACTGATCTGCTTCAGGGGTGTAATAACTTGAATGGAGAGCCGCTGGGTGCCGGTGAGCTAATTTTGCCTCTCCCCCTAAAAATGGCAAGAATGTAAAATGGTCTAAAATGAACGTCTGCTGAGGCGGTGTAACAGAGATAGAGACACAGCATGGTGGCGGGAAGTAACCGCGACCACTAACTCACAAAGTCCACAGCCATGGGAGTGATGGATACTAATATAGAAAGACTATTTCTGGAAGCGACCAGCTGAGTCATGCTTTGAAAAGACGATTTTTCTTTCTTTTTCTTTTTTTTTTTGCCTCCTAAAAGTCACCTGAGAGGAGCTATATGAAGAGCCCTATTTGTACACAAGACAGAAGCTGTGCGAGGCTCAAAGGGAGAATTTAATTAAATGAAACATGACGTAAACTTTTCTACAGTAGTTCAAACACACCATGTTTACGAAGCCACCCGGCGGTGAAAGAGATATTGATGTGGAAATTTGTTCTAACAGATTAATTAACTGATTAATAAACTGAATCTCTGGATTCAATTTCATGACCTCAGCCCCGCCGGATGTGAACTACAAAGAGCCTGATCTGTCGTCACCTGCAAACGTTGAGTATACACAGGATCCGGCTCAGTCACGGCTGCGTTTCAGTGTCCACAACGTTTCAGAAGAGAAGCAGCCACATTTATTTAAATTTTTGATTATAGGAAAACAACCTTGAGATGCACCAGCTTGCACAAAAACATGGAAATGAACAATGAAATGACATTTAAACAAAAAGTAAATACATAAATAAAGCATAACATCAACAAGAACACACACGAGGGCTCTCCCACAATCCCGAACTATGCACACATTACATCGTGTCATCTGCACAAAAATAAATGAACACAGCCAGACGAAATATCATCATTATTTATTTATATAGTTCACAGTTGTTTTGATGACATTTTTCACACGTCTGTAGGTCATTTGAACAGTAACAGATGCTTTGAGTCTGTACTTAAATATTACAAGCATTTATTTCTTCTAACTTTCTCTGTGATCACTCATTTTAAATGTCAGACCTCACAGCACAGCTGCTGTCAACCTCTATTTTTATTTATTTTAATAATAAATAAATAATAATACACTTTATTTATTTAGCACTTTTCTTAACAACATTGCAAAGTGCTTTAGAGAAGAAAAAAAAATAAAAGCAAATAAAGAATAACACAGGGGATCATAAAAAGGATAAAATAAAGTTTAATAAATGTAAAAGGGCAAGAGTGGGATGATAAAACTCAACAACATATTAAATATGATCACAGAAAGCAGGACACTGAACGGAGTTTAAATTATCTCTCGTGAAAACTAGTTTTGCTGTAAATGTGTGAACAAAAAGTCAGAAACAATAACCCTCATTAAAATTAAATAATAATATATTATTATTATTATTATTATTATTATTATTATTATTATTATTACAATTAGGCAGTTATACACATCCAATAATATCACATATACATGGTGATTATCTATTATTGATCATTTTATTATTTTTATCATTTATTATTATTTATTTTTTTTATTTTTCAACCTGTTTAAAATCTGTACTATTATATGACCCCTGGAGGAGGAGGGGGTGTTAATCTGTCATCTTCGTGTGTGTTTGTCTGTGTGTGTGTGTGTGTGTGTGCGTGTGTGTGTGTGTGTGTGTGTGTGTGTGTGTGTGTGTGTGTGTGTGTGTGTGTGTGTGTGTGTGTGTGTGTGAGTGTGTGTGTGTGTGTGTGTGTGTGTGTGTGTGTGTGTGTGTGTGTGTGTGTGTGTGTGTGTGTGTGTGAGTGTGTTCACCCCAGGCTGCTGGATGTTGAAACACCACATACAGGTGAGAACATCTGTCTGTCCAGCTGTTTCCAGGTGTCATTCGACACCCGCCTCCTCACTGTCAGCTGAGATCAGAGTCTGTCAGAGAACACTGTCAACTTCTATCATGTCGGGGCATTTATTCAAAAGAAGACTTTGACATTTTGGGAAACATTTGCTTCCTTGCAAAGTTGTAAATGTAAAAAATGAACATTTTTAGTTTTCATTCTGTTGCTGGTACTTTAAAAGAATAGTTGGACATTTTGGAAAAACACTTATTCGCTTTCTTGCTAAGAGTTAGATGTTCAGATCGATACCACTCTCATATCTCTCTCATGTCTGTCCGTTTAATACGCAAGCTCCAAGGTTCTTTAGTCGTCATTTGTCAATTCCAGCAAAGCAATCATTGGCAATGGAAGTCTTTGGTCTCAGGTTCCTTCCTATGTATATATAAAAGAAGAAATCATAAAAAAATAAAAGTAAAAGCAAAATGATAATTTAAGGCATAAGATGATAAGATGCAGTTAAAATAAATATAAACATAAGTAAATATAAAATAGAAATGCAAATTTGTAAATTTGTGGAAGACAGTATTTCAGATGGAGATACTGAATGTAAACAGGAATATAGTATGTATAAAGAAGTAGTAAATATGTGTGTTTATACACATAGGTGTAACAGTTTGTAAAGTATATAAGGGTAAATAAAGGTAAAGTGACAAGTGATGAGCTCAGGAGCTCAAGAGTTCAGCAGTCTTATGGCCCGCGGGATGAAGCTGTCCCTGAGCCTGGTTGTGTGGGACCGTCTGCCAGATGGCAGCAGGCAGCAGAACAGTTTGTGGTTGGTGTCTGTAATAATCCTGTTGGCCTTCTTCCTGCGCCGCTGGGTGTAGAGGTCCTCCATGGATGGCAGCTGATGGTGATGTGCTGTGCAGCTTTTCACCACCCTTAGTAGAGCCTTGCGGTTGCCATACCAGGTGGAGATGCAGCCGGTCAGGATACTCTCGATGGTGCACCTGTAGAAGCTGCAGAGTATCCTGGAGTCCATGTTGAACCTCCTCAGCCTGCGGAGGAAGAAGAGCCGCTGTCTTGCCGTCTTGGTGCAGGCACAGCCAGCAGCTTGTCTGGAAACGGGTAAACAGCTCGCCTGGCTCTTTCCGAAGGTAACAAAATCCAAAAACCCAAATGCTATATGGTAGATAAAACACAGTAAAGTGCCCTCGAGGGTGCCCTTGATCCTACAAAGCAGAACAAGAGGCTCATTTAATCTCTCTCTCTCTGCTTCACACTGCTCTGCTTAACTTGCAGTTTTATGGAAATGTTACTGGTGCGACCTTGTAAGATTGCAGGTCGTGACTTTTACGTAAAAGTGTTATTCAGAGACCAACATGTGCCTAAGTTAGATGGTTGAGTACAAGAAACCCAAACAAAAAAATACGGGAGACTTTTTTTGTACGTGGCAGCTCATATTTCCAATAAATCCAACATGACTTGAATGAGGCTTTAATTGTGGTTTGAATGTCAACATGGTACCTGTAGGAGGACATGTTTGTGTGTGTGAGTGACAGCTCCGTCAGCAGGCGGCCTCATTTATCTATATTTATAAAGACAGATGCCCCTTCCCTCTCCTTTACACTGGAGGACAGAGAAAAACATCAGCATGAGCCATCACACACCTGTGGAGCGGACGAGCGAGCCACACTGATGAACAGAGGGGGAGAGAGAGAGAGAGGGTATGATGTGTCTTCACTGAAGAAGACCTGATGCTGATACAGACAAAAATCATATTATGATCAAACACTAGAACCTGTAGTGAAGAGAGCACTCAGAATTATAACAATAAAGTCTCCTTTTGTTGTTTTTAGAGGAACATTCTGAGTTATTTTGCATGTTTCACAAACACAACTAATGAATGTCTGGACCAAATTTCATGTCAGGCCATTCAATAGTTGTTTATTTCCAACAGTTGTTTAGTTATAGTTGTAAATAGACTAATAGTTTTGTACAGAACAACATTTTCATACTGCTAGTGTGGCTAAAAATAAGCTTGTCAGTGCTCTCTGGTGAATAAACTATGTAACGGAGATGCTCTTTGTTTCTGCTCCGCAAGCTCTTGTTAATTCATACCGCATACTGTTATTGGCCACCTTATCTAACAAAGGCTAATTCGTTGTTTGATTCTGTTGCATGTTCCGCATATAAAACGTTGAACCGCAAAGCAACCAGAAACTCCAGCCGTCAGTTAAACGTAGTGGAGTTAAAAAGTCCCTCTGAAATGTAATGGAGGAAAAGTTACACGAATGGAAAACAGTCAAGTAAGAACATCAAAACTCCAACAAGCACCTGAGTACTTATGAAACTTCTTAAGCCATGCAAGTAGAGTGGCTCTAGGGATGAAAATTGGTCGGTCAGTCCACCACTTTGGTTCAGACTGAAATATAAACTGCTGAAAACAATGAATAAAAACAGCAAAGTTGTCGGCCGTAAAAAAAAACAGAAAACAATGAGTTTAAAGATGCTAAAGTCCTCTGTAGAGCTGAGGGGAACTGCAGAGTCAGTTTCATATACAAGTGGTCATGTGATCCATTGTTAATATAAAAATATTAAATATAGCTACTTTAAATGACGTTAAATGAAGTTGTTGGAAATTAATCAATAGAAACAGAAAACAAGGAGAAAGAAGGATGTTTGATCAAAGTGATTTTGAAGCCATGAAATTGAATTCTAAGCTCAGTTTAACATCAGAGTGGAGCTCAGCTGCTGTGACCGAAACAATCAGTATTAACCTGCCAACTTTGATCAACTCTGCGGAGACACAGACATGAAACAACACTTCAGACTAGTTTAAAAACTTGTGGAGAACGATATAAATATAAACCAATATTCTGCACTCCAACGCTGTCAACATATATCAGAGAATTCAACACATGCTGTTCATTTATAATCAGTTCTATATTAAATTCTGAGCATATCTATGATTGAGGGATTGCCTCCACATGGCTCTCAACATCATCCTGCAGGTGATTGGTGGGCAGGGCTGTCTCATCAGTGAGTGGGAGCACCTGAGCTCTCTGCTGGTGCTTTGTTCAGTTTCTGTTACTTCACAAACCCTCACATGTCCACTCACCTGTATGATACCTGTATTGACTACCACACCCATCTCTTTTAGTGTCTCTCCAATTGTATTCATGACAGCAGCACAGTGTGTCTTTTCATTTCGTATTCTTCCAAGTGTTTCAGTGTTTTGTGATGGTTTAATTGAAACGTGTTTTCATATTAAAACAGCTCCATCACATGCTACAGGAATCTCTTCATCTTCTCCCTTTCAATCAGTCTCTTTCTCTGCCTTTAATAAATTCAAATCAATGCGACACAGTTGACTAATGCAATAAGACACAATCTGATGATGCGATGTCAGACAGATGGTTTTGTGATCCTATCAGCCAGGAAACATCTGCTGTTGCGTCTGGTTTCTCTTCCCACCGATCACCGTCTGAACTCTCGCAGAGAGACGGTGAGAAGATGAAACGGGACGAGTAGAAATCTGTGCTAATATGAGATGGAGTCATCATGGCAGCTGGTCACATGCGGAGAGAAATACTGTGGATGTCTAAACAGCTAAACAGCTGACCAGAGAATTAGACATTCCACAAATCCATCTGCATAGAGCCCTGATAACAAGGTTTTTTGTTTGTTTTTAAGATCCGGACAATAATCTACTCCGAGTATATCGAGCAGTGTTGGAGGAAGTATTCAAATACTTTACTTAAAGGGGACATTTCATGAAAAACTCACTTTTTCAGTGCTTGTGCACATACATTTGGGTATCTGGAGTGCCTACCAACCCACAAACAAAAATATGAAATAAGACAACCCAGTCAGTTTTTTGTGGGCTGCCTGGATCAGAAAACGTTCGATTTGGCTCCCCTTCCTATGTCACATGCAGGCTCATTAGAATATACCGCGCCTCATCTGAGTATCTCCAACCACAGCTCGAGAACTACCTTTGCAAAGGTGCACCATATTTTTCTCACAAGTCAGAGGGTGAATACCATGGATGTATAAAGAGAACTGGAAACAGCGTTGGAGGCGGGCTCCCGTTCATTCTTAACGGAGCTGCTCAGTGGCGCATGAAGCCAAAATGGCTCGACTGCCGAGAGATAAAGTACCCGGATCTTCCGGCGATCTTCGGCATCCATTGGGCCCATAGAACAGGCGCAGTAGCGTTTCCTTTAACTCCGCCTCCCAGCCTCGGTCTGGGTCTCATTCACATGAACGGAGGAAGGGAAATAACTCTTGATTCTGCGATTAGTGCATTTTATAACTTTTAGGACGTAATGATTCAAATAAGGGAATTACAGATATCTCTTTCCCAATGTAAGTCAATGGGAAAAAGTCTTTTGGGCCCAGTGGCATCATGTGACGGACACGGAAGTTGTAGTACCACCGTTTGGCCACTGCGGAAATTTGCTTCACAGCCCGGCGCTCTTCCTGGGGACTTGGTGAATACAGGTACTGTATATTCAGATAGACAGCGTGAGAAAAATAATGTGTTTTTTGAGCATTAAAGCATGTAAACATGTTCTAGTAGAAACCCAACATACAAGTATGAACCTGAAAATGAGCAGGATATGTCCCCTTTAAGTAAAAGTACTAATACCACACTGTAAAATACTCCATTACAAGTAAAAGTACTGCGTTGAAAATGTTACTTAAGGAAAAGTATGTAAGTGTTATCAGGAAAATGTAGCCTATTTAAAGTATTAAAGGTAGAAGTACTCAATGCAGAAAAATGTCTCCTGGTAATCTGCTGATTATTATTATTATCTGATGGCTAGATGTGGTATAAAAAGTTTGGATTATGACACATAAAGTCTTCACACAATATTCATCTTCTAAGCGCCAAAGGCACCACACGTCATCTTTATCAAATATATCTGCTAAATCCTTAAATTCCAAAGAAATCCTCCGTTAATAAAAATCCAATGCAAAGTTCATGGTTCAATAATGCAGGCTGGTTCTGATATTAGCAGAGATAATTAATGATATTAAATATCCTGAAATAAAGACATCACTCATTCAACATCTGGTAAGCCATAAATGATGAAATAGAACTATTTATTTTAATTAAATCTGGGAGGGATCAGAGATGTAATTGAAGAACAGTGAGTGGAGGAATAGCAGTCTGGTGAAGACTCTTATGTTGAGGAAAAAATGGTGTTCATGTGGGAAAACGATGTGCATCTACACAACACTATCAGGTTGTTTTGGTGCATCCATTAAACGTCCGTTTGTATGTTTTTCAGGTATTTCAAGTCAGATGTATCTGAGCTTTCAGAAGAATCCGTTGTACTCTATCCACGAGTTAGTATCTCATGATAACGAGAACTCCGATGTGACCTGAATGCCGCAATGTGTGAACACGATCAAGGCGTTCCTGGAAAACGTCTCCCTGGATATCTAAACCTTAAAGGTGCTTTGTCCACATTAACATACTGATAACTGTTGACTTCTTATTGTGTATGTGGGAAGAGTAATTTCCTCTTCTCTCTCATCCTCTGCAGGTATTTAAAACTTGGAAAATCCACAAAACTTTTCTATTTTCTTTGCTCAGACCACTCAGTCTACTAGAAACTTTAAGAAATATTATTCTCATTTCAAACACAGAGTGCAAGTTTACTTTTTCTGAATGAGCTAAAATGACCAACAACCACACCGCCATACACCCCCTCACACTGAGCCACCCACCCCCCAGCTCACTGAGGCTGACTGGCCTTATCGCAACTTAAGTAAATGAACTGGCGGCTGCAGCAGCACGACTCCCCTAAACCTTGAACCTTATCAGTCTGAGCCAGCTGAGAGCAAACAGCCGCCGAGCCTACCTGCATGTATTCACACTGCAGGACCTCCATCACTGCCTGCACACATTTGGAGATACTGAGGAGGAGGAGGAGAGATGAAGAAGAGATGGAAAGAAAGTTATCCGTGTTTTTGTGACCTAATAAAACTATCAAGTTCAAATGAGTCTCATCATCTTCAGGCTGAATCATTGAAACATACTGAGTGGTTAAAAATTAGTGCCGTTTCCATTTACATCAGAAAGTTGTTGTGTTTGTTGCCATAGGAAACTGTTCCTCTGATGATGACAGCTCTGAATACTTTATACTCAATTATCCCCATAATTATGTCCCCATAATTCAGCAACAAGCCGGACCAGAGCTGCCACTGATGTCACTCAGGTCACATCCTCACAAACCCTCCTGTGTGGGTTAAAACTTTTCTGTTCTGTTTATTAAAGATCGTCAGCAGTGACTTCACTGACTTCCTGAATAACACATTTATGGCAGAATTTTTATCAAATTTGCTTCAAAGCCCGGCGCTCTTGTTACCATCGTCATGATGAGCATGTTAGCATTTAGCTTGAACCACCGCTGTGCAGTGATGGAATGTAACTAAGTACATTTACTCAATTACTGTACTTAAGTACAACTTGGAGGTACTTGTACATTACTTGAGTATTTACATTTCTTTTCATTAGTTTGTTTTTGTTTGTTTATATACACAAATAATCACAAAGGAGCAACAGAAAGACTGAATGCATGATTATACCTTTTTGCACTGCTTATATAATAAAATAATGAATTTAACAAAAACAAATAAATTAATGGATCTCTTACATTTATAAAAGAGACCCAATGCTGCTCGGATCACTTTTGTCATCAACGTAAAGAGGAAACCTTTTCAATTAACATCTGACAAGTCGCAAAATGTTGCTATGGAAGTTTCAGCAAAATGTGCATTGACATTATTTTATTTATTTTCCTTTAACATCCGCTCACAGCAACTAAAACATTATTGAACTTCTTCATGGTTATGCTTCTGGTTAAGGTTAGGGAAAGAGCTTGGTCTTGGATAGATATTGTCAAAAGTGACTTGACTGTCCCAATTTCTCCAGCCTTAACCAAAGTGCTTTTGCTGGCTTAACCTTAAAGCAGGTAGATATATAAAATTGTACTAATATACAGTCTATCAATTTCTCCACTTAATCCCTGAGAGAGTGTGTCAGCAGATTAACATAGGGACTCGACCAAAGAAATTCTTACATTACATTCATTAAATTTTGTCGATTAATTGATTAATTGATTTTTTGCTTTTTACTCCACTACATTTGTTTGACAAATTCAGTTACTAGTTACTTTGATGATGTTGATTATTAATACAAAAATATAATAAACTAATAAATTATGATATATTATTATAGATGAATCTTCCCAGCAGTATATAAAGTAATTAAAATGAGCTCTACCTTTACCAGATGCAACATTAATGCATCAATAATTATAATTCAGTAATATAATATATATGAAATGGGCCATTCTGCATATTGAGTACCTTATTTTGTAATTTATTTTGATGTTGATACATTTTTACTTTTCCCTGAGTAAAAGTAGTAATACCACAGTGTAGAATACTCTGTTACAAGTAAAAGTACTACATTCAAAATTTTAAGTAAACTATCAGAATACTTTTTACATCACTGTGTCTTAATCTTGTTAAATATTCAAAATAAATGTGAGCAAATTGAAAATAATGTACTTATAGTGCACTATATGTCGAGACCCAAGCTGCTCTATAAGATGGAGATATGGGACAACATATGGGACGCCAGATGTGTCTTGATAAGAAGAGACTCTCTGCCTGAACACTGATCACACAGGAGTTGTTGTAAGTGATATAATATGTGTGTTTGGTTTTCTCTTCAGTCAGACATGCTCTTAATCTGCTCACTGTTCTTCCCACATCGCTGCAACAAAGCAGGCGCCAACCAGCCAGCGGCAGCAGATTAGGATTCACATGAGAGCGAATCGCCATCAGCTGCTGCTGAGGGAGGACGTGGGAGTCCAGATGTGATGCATGTTGACACTTCAAAAGACAGATAAAAAATCAGTGGCGGAGGAAGCATTTACATTACATACTTCAGTAAAAATAGTAATGAAACAATGTAAAAATGGAGTAAAAATATCATCTTCATCATCACAAGCATTTACATATTTTTACTAAAGTAAATCTGTATTAGCAGTAAAATGTACTCAAGTAGTCAAAGATCCTGAAAAGTGTAATTGTGCATTTGTCTGTTCCAAATCACTGTTGAGAAAAAAAGTTTTATAATGTGACAACGCTATGGTTATGATTTGGTTAGGTTTAGGCACAAAAGCAACTTGGTTAGAGAAAGCTCATGGTTTGGGTAAAAAAAAAATACTACTCTGTAAAGTTTAGGGGACCTTCGTTGTCATGGTTTCAATAATAACCACATGGTTAAGGTTAGGGAACAAAGGCGGTTAATCAATTAGTCGGTTGACAGAAAATTGATTGCTGTCATTTTTTTATGGAAAGTCTTTCATGATTCCAGCTTCTCAAATGTGACAATTTGCTGTTTTTCCTTTTTATTAATTGTATTAGTAATAATGTTGATGTTTGAACTGTTGGTTTGACAAAATAAAACAACAATTCTGTGGTAAATGTGACGTCATTTCTCACTATTTTCACAATTTTTACTAACCAAACAATCGATCAATAGAGAAAATAATCATCAGATGTATCTATAATGAAAATTTATTGTAGAATAGTACAATAGTTCAAAATGAGCTCGACATAACCCGGGAAAATCCTGCTTTTACATTAATGCATGAGTAATAATAATCTAATGATATATAATAGTATAAAAGTCACAGGGGACATTTACTTTAAATACGTTTTCCTGATTATACGTACATACTTTTACTTAAGTAACATTTTTAATTAACAGTAGCCGAGTGTTTTTACAATGTGGTAATAGTACTTTTACTTAATTAAAGGATCTCTTCCTACACCACTGCCGATACTGATATATCTGTGATGAGCTAATATTGGCCATGTTGATGTTTTCCTTATAAAACCTTGATCTTCTTAGTAACCGAAACTCCAGCTGTCAGATAAATGTAGTGCAGCTCAGAGTTTCCCTCTGAAATGTAGTGGAGGAAAAATATAAAATCACACAAAATGGAAAACGAGCAAAGTACCAGAACTTGTGGACGTCCTCTGACTTACTCTGGCAACACCATGGGGTTTAGTCGACTAATTAGTTCCAGCAAATAGACTCACCAACTACATTTGGAAGTAAAAGCTCCTTTAGTACATTTGTGTTTTACAGAACCGCAAGGATTAGCAAAAATTAGGCCGACGACAGATTAAAAGTGCTGGCTTGGTTTGGAGATGCACAGAGCTATACACTTGGATTGTATTATAAAGTGTTTTTGTTATTTTGTCCAGCTCCTGTAAGATAGCGTAACGCTGTGAGAGTGGTTTAAGTAAGCACCTCTGGCATTGCCACATTGTTCCTTCACAGCCAAAATGAATCGTGACATTCCCTGCCGCCCACAAACACACTTAAAAGAATGAAAAATTAGTCATCAGGTTTCATATTTAAATTCTAAATGCAACAGCACATCCATGAAAAATCAGCACCCGACTTAAGCTGGACTCTACGGAGGCCCTGAGAGGCAAAATATTCTGGTGATCCATTTTCTAAATCTGATTTAGAGGAGAGAAAAAAGGTTTTTGCCAGGATAATCTTAAATTCCTTAAGCTTATTTTTTCATCTGTGAAACAGGTTTGCGAGGTGAAAAAAAAAGGATTTGACAGGTGATTTGACATGGCTAAAATAAGTCCAACTGGGTGACAAATACAAGCAGGTAGATGATCAAACAGGTTGTACATATGCTGACAGTTCAGCTCATTCATGGGACAGTTTTGGTGATGTCATCCTGCATCATCAAGGCTATATGGACTCACCTGAAAAACCTGTAACAACTGACATATCATCACCTTTTAAGTTGATATGTTGAATTTGTTAGTATTTCCACCTCCAGCAGTTACATAGCAACATGATCATTCATGAGGAGTCATGTCTGTCCACCTTATTCACTCTCTTTTAGCTCTGTTCTTGGTCTCCTTCTCTCTCTCTCTTGTTGAGCTGAGTTTGGATCATTATGTGCCTATTTTCATAAACAGAGTCAACATCATTTCAACCTGCCGTCTTCTGCTGTGCCACTAAACATCCACTCCAGTAATCTACCAGTCATTACAGCCATCCTGCGCGACCCTCTTACACAACAAGAACCTGTAATCAGAGCGAGCTCCATCAGGATCACTGCAGCACCCGACACAGACGGAAACAAGTTAACATTATAATCAACAGAGCAAAATAGACTCCATACCCACACTGTAGGCCATCCTTATAAAAACACCAGGAAACTAAACCGTTAATATTAATAAAACAAAACAGAGATACTGCTTTGAGCAGTTGCCAGGCAACCAGCAGAGAATCCAGGAAGTTACTGGTCCCGGCCAAGAAATAATCAGAGACGCATATCCGCCGTAAAACAACAAATTTGTGGTAAATGTATCCAAATAATGCCTATTTGCCATATGCAATTATCTCAGCAGCAACTTATCGGTGGTTCTGAAGTAGTGTTTCTATTGTTTAGTTGTTTTCCCATTAAACCCACCATAATTTGTTGCAGCATATATTAGAAATGAAAGCGTATTCAAGCAAAGAACAGCTGCATTATTCAAATTATTACAATTGTGAAAGGTACCCTACCAATCCTTCCCCCCCAACCAACCTTCCCAACCATCCCCATTGTCCCCTAAAGTCCAAATCTTCACAAGAATGATTGATTGTGTTGTGTTTTCATGTGATAGAATTTTTTTAGAAGATATATTTTGATCTCAGAGCTTCAGTTTAACGTTGTACAACAGAGCTGCCTCTGTGGACTCCATTATATGTACAAATATCACCACATTTCAATATATATCTATATCAAATGTTGTTTCATTTTAAATATACACTACAGTTTTGGCTGCGTCTCACAGTCAATTTGATTGAATGCTCCCAAAAAGCTATTGTTTTTCTCCCAAAAGATCAGTTAGTGGACCTTTGAGTTGAGATTATTGCGTCACAGTAGTCAGGTAAAGGTGTGTTGAAGTGTAATCATCAGAGCTGAGTTGGTTGTGTCGGCAAGAACGTTGCTGTCCCAACTACAACTTGATCGTACTGCGTCCTCCTGTCCGTGGGAGTTTGGACTCTGGAGTTGATCTTGCCAACAAGTACGAACAACAAGTTCATACAAGTTTTAAACAAGTACACGAGTATTGAGGTGTGTTGTATTTACAAAAGTGTCCAAGGACCCAGATAAGTGGCAGAAAATGGATGGATGGATGGATGTCTTCATCAAGAACAAAGCACAGAAACGTTGGTGTTCTCTCTATTTATTTATTTTCTTCCTTTGTCTCACTCCTTGCAAGGAGCATAAATATCTTACAGAGAGAACATCAGTCTGGTTATTTACAAGATATAATAAATGACGTACAACTCACAATGTCGGCTTGTGTTCGGAGCGCTGCAGGAAGAGGAAGAGGAGGAGGAAGAGGAGGAGGAAGAGGAGGGAAAAGAAACAACTACAGTAATTTTACCGTTCTTGTGAGAGGTCACAGCCCAACCAGATGTCTGACATTACATACAGAAACAAAGAAAGAGTAAATGGCTACCGCAGTGTGGCATGATGGCAGTCTGAACATACAGTGGAAGCCATTGCAGAAGTTCCTGTTCAACCCTGAAGCAATTCTTCAAAGAAAGGGGATTCAGTAGGATAAAATAAATACAGAAACACAAATCTCCAGTGACTCCAGCTGTCCGCGTTTCTTGTAACTTTCAACATGCAATGGAAGAGAAAAACCTTAAAAGGTCCAGTGGGACTTCTACAATGGCTGCCTTCAACAGGACGATAAAGCTGCCTCTTTAGGCTTGAACCAGATGAGAACATCAGCCTGCACCTCAGACGTCCAGTCCGCCCTCATTAGCTAACAAAATAAAGCATGCTTCACTTAAGCAAGAAGGGGGTCATGACATTCCTTTTGTGATGACAGTGAGAAGATGCACATGGGCTCACGCTGCAGCGGTTTGCAAATTATCACCAGGGAAGAAAGAGCATCCTTTTCCTTGTTTAACAGTGCGAGAAAGAGTCACACCGTGCTGATTTAACGCTCGCTCAACTTTTAGTTTTTCCCTCGGGGCTTTTTCTCTGGGAAAGTTGAGCTCCACAACAGGAACACTGAATAATTCATCTGACTCATTTAAACATGTGAGATGTATCACCTCTGTTCAACATGACCACACAAGAAGCTTCGCCACAGCCGAGGCAGAACGGAAACCTCGGGACCGTTCCATCAATACTCGCCACAGATCTCTGCAGCAATCAATAAGCCCGAGTCCGCAGGTGTCACAGCTAATATTTTAGACTGACAAATGTGGCCTGTTCAAAGCTGCGGGTAAACAGTGTGAGCCATGCTAACGCTGCAGTCCTTATCCACTGGGGACTTCATGCTGGGAGGTTTGGTGCTGTCAGGCTGAACCGCCAACAATCACAACTAAAGCTGGAGTTAGAGAGCATTTTATCAACTCTGAATCCAGTTTTTGCCTCTCTTTAGGTTTAGTTTTCACCATTTTTCAGTAGCTGAATTTATAAATGTCCTCATACTCAAAGATTTAGCAACTGAGCTGAGAGTAACATTTTGTTTTTTGGTCATTTAATTAACAGTACAGCTAATAAAATGTGCCACGATTGTGTCCAGAGAAGGTTGAGTGTTTTGTTACGATTGTCTTTACTAACCAAAGAACTAAACAAGCAGGAAAGCAACAGTTTTATCATTTCCTCTTGACAGTCTTCACTTTATGTGTCCAAAAATAACAAAATACATTTCTCCCAAACCTCCATGCAGATAGTTTGGGATTCATTTGTCTAGGTCGTGAGATTTCTGCCTCAACCTGCTGATATCAGTGTTTGGTAGAAATTAAGTTTCAGCAAAAACTGCTGACGGAGACATCTGTGGATGTCATTTTTCAACACACTAAAGTCCATTCACCTCCACAGTAACGAGATGGAGGCAGAAATCTCAAAAACCTGGACAAATGAATCCCAAACTATCTGCATGGATAGATAACACTTATGAGATCACGCTTTCGGGGAACCAAGCTTTTAACAAATTTCTCTACATGCTTTAAAATGAGCCTGAATTCAGTTACATATTTAAATAAATGAATCCAGTGAACGCTTTCACTGTCATCACAGCATAATGGAGGGCTTCTATAGGAGGGGAAGACATAACGTGGAGGCGTCTGCAAGAGAAAACAGCTCATTCTCTGAAGCAATTTCTGTCTGAAAGCTATTATTAAATCAATGCTGCAGTGTTGTTCATTGTACTTGACGGAGACACAGCTCAGTCATTTTGTTTGTGTGTTTTCAGCACTGATTTATGGGTTTGAGGAAATACTTCAATGTTCTACACAGAGGGAGCAAATCTGTTCTTTATTCTGTTACATTCCTACTTAGAGACAACACGCTTAAAAGGCACTCATGCAAAGCTATGTGTGTTTATGAAAGTAATGGGATTACAATCCTTCTCCTGATGCCTTTCCAGTCATCCTTTTGCACCCACGTGATGTAACAGCACCAATCACCAGCCAGTGTGGCCGCTGTCTCAACTATTCATTTTAACTGAACTGAAACCACTAAATAATGAGAGCGAAAGCAGCTTCCTTCACATGAAAATGCTTCAGCTGGTCTGCTTTTATTTTTCTAAAAAGGGCAAAGGAACATTTCCCAACAAGTGCTGAAGTAAGCAGACCGGTTCACCGTGTGTGAAGGAGATAAAAGTGGAGGTTTGTGCGTATCGACTGAAGTGCAACTTAAGTTAGTGGGTTTGAGGAAACGTGGAGAGGGGAAACGGAGATCCCAGTGCAACTAAAAACGAGGCCTTTCTCTCTCTAAGTGAAGCCTGTTGTGGTCTACCTGTCGGACACCTGTACAGAGTCGTGCCATCATGCCACAGAGTAAGAAAGAGAAAACTACGCGTCTCTAATCTCCTCTCAGGTGCGAGAGGCTCGTCTTGCGGTTTATTTGTCAGGGTGGAGTGGTGGGCGGCTGTGGGTGTGACAGAGGAAGTGCTTGGGGTGAGGAGGTCATAGGTGGAGTTTCTTTCTTAGATGGGCAGCTGGAAGGTGATGTCCACTTGAGCTTCCTTAGCCAGCGAGACGATTTCAGAAAGCTTTACAACCTGTGAGCAGACAGAAAGAGACGTCAAACAAATCTTCTTTTACATGATGAACGCAGGTCGTTCAGCAGGTCCTTGTGTTTCTATTGATTTATGTATGATTTGAAAATATATTAAAAAGTTACCACGCCTCAAAAACATAATTAATTTGAGAAGTAAATTTAAATTCATTACCCGCCTAAGATTAAAAAAAAAAAACATACTTGCCATTTAATCAACCGTTAAGCACGTATATGCCAGTAAAAAACTAAAACTAAATCAGGCTCAATGAGTCACCTAAAAGATGAAACAAACAGAAGCTGTTCATTTTAAAATGCTTGTGAGTATAAAGACGACTGTACTAACACACGTCATCAGTGGAAAACGTAAATGCTCAGTTTAACAGCAGATTGGTGACGGTGTGACCTGGGATTTTGGGGGGATATAGCATTTATTAATTTTACATTTTTGTCCAAAGCGACATACAAATGAGGAACCATCCAAGACACTGTACATCAAGGACAATAACACTCAGTTTCACCTGACAATGGAAACAACTGACTGTCCACATCTTTAGGAAAATAACATCCAAAAATCGAAAATTGAGAAATAATTGTGATTCCACTGAAGGAGTGAAAGCGCAGTTTGGCCATACAACTTACAAAAAGATATAAACACAGCAAAAAAAACATAACTCCATGTATTTTAATAGTTTCAGCACTCATGATTGTAGATGTCACTGACGAGAAACAAAAAAAACAAAAAAGAAAAGAGGGCTGAGAATGACATAAATGTTAAATGAATCTTTAACTTTTAACTTTTCTCTCCTTCATCCTCTATTCATCAGTGGGAGGCAGCTTAAGTGCCTCACTACACTACACTACACTACACTACACTACACTACACTACACTACACTACACTACACCTGTGGGAAATGCCTGACACAATGAAGATTTATCAGCTCCACTACACTCATCCTCATCTCACCTGGTGATCAGACCGCAGTTAATAAAACAGAGAAGCACACATACATCACCATCAATCACATGATGTGTCAGAGTTATGTTCATTTTGTCATTTCTACTTTTGCTCAGATCCACCCACACACCTCCTTCTAACCCTTTTCTCACCTGCGTTTTCACTGCTTCCAAGTGTTATAAAGCCAAAGTGACATTTCTGTGACAGATTCATCCACACACACCTGGAGGCTTAACAGACAGGTGCATGTTTGTCTCATCTCCCTACCTACAATACATGGTGGTGTGTGTGTCAAAGTGTGTGTGGTCAAGTTATATCAGGCTTTTGTTTAAAAGGTACAGCGCGATAAAGAGAGTGTATTAATGTGTGTTACCATTTTGGCGGCCTCGTCCAGGTCGTCACAGGCCAGGATTTTCAGCGGACTGGCAGCAATCAGAGCTTTGGCATCGTCCACTCTCGTTCCTTCAAAAACAAAACAAGATTTTATCAAATTAGAGTTTTCACAGATCTGAGCAAAAATAAACAGCTACTGTACATCATTTCCCAGCACTTTGGTCTGTTCATATTTTCCACCATAAAACAAACTTCACAGTGTGAAGCTGTGTTGCTGTCAGGGAGACCATTGTTAATCCATGACGTTCTTTCGTTTTTAAGTTTAATATGCAAACATTATGTTTTTAAGATGCTACCACGGGGGCTTTAGGATGGTGATGACAGAGCTCTTTGAAATTGACTGTGGATAATCATGGAGGATAATTCCTGTTGAGTTTTGGGCCACAGTTTCCACTTGTACTAATATCTAAAAATACTGAACTTAAAGTGAGCAATTCTGGGAACTGAAGAAGCCAGTCTAGCCAGGCCGTTTGTGTACAAATTAAGGTGTTTGAAGGTTTATCAGACACCAATACACTGCAAAGAGGATTAAAATACTCTGAAACAGGTTTCAGAACTCTGGAAAGCAATTATTTTATATTTTGACGTGACGATCGGGAGGTAAACAGCAGAAATACAGCGTTCATGTTACAAAGTAATCTACAAGGAATGTCTGCTTGCACATATTTGATTGGCCAACATAGTGTCTTGCCAGATGACGTAGTGTTGCGGTATTGAAAAGTTGAACTTGCTGCAGAGCTAAAGTCAGTTTTAGTCTTGTTCTTCTACACTGTGGTACTGTGGGGTTCAATCGTATGTCCAACTGCTGTCAGTCATTTATGTATTCAGGAGATTTAAAGGTGGGAAAAGAAGCCACTGCTGTTGCCATCGCTTCATTTTCTGTGCTTATTATATTGCAGAGATATAACAGAGATTTTAAAACTTGTCCAATTTCCTTCCCTGTTTTTCACACATGGAATAAAACTGTCAGAAAAGACCACTAAAGTTCTACTGAGTACATCTGTTTATGCACAGAGTGTCAGAGTTTCGCTCCAAACTGAGACATCAGGCAGGACGACCTGATGACACGTTTTTAAAATGTGTGAAGAAGCAGCACTTCTACAGCTTAAATTAGAGTATAAATCTGAACATCGTGGCTCAGAACCTCAGCAGTTTGGGTTGACAGCGTGTTTGATTCCAAAATAGAAAACAGGAGCAGAAAAGTGTCACCCTGAGGAAAACGGAGAAATGTCAGCTCTGTTTAGGCTCCAAATACAAGCAAGCACCAGATCTGTGTGCTTGTAAATTTCAACGTCTTGCGCTGTTGAATGAATAAAGATGTGAGCTGAGGACTCGGCTTTGTCTTTATAAAGTCATCTGAAGGTCATGTACAAACAAAAAGGACTAACAACCTTTCTGATCACCAGCTGCCCTCGACAATACAGAGTATAAATGTACATATGCATATAAATACATGATAATAATTATAAAGCACAGTTCAGTCGGGTTCATCGTTCTCTGCATGTTTCCAGCAGCCAGGCTTTGAAGTAGGAGGCATCAAACAGACACAAGTTCCCCCTCTGAGCTGCCAGCTGCTGCCTGTTAACCCGTCTGACTGGAGGTGGCGAGGTCTGTCAGTGTGTGTATTTAGTTTACCAGAGTGTAAAGAGGCTAATGGCTGAGGTCAGCTGAGGACTGAAGACTTAATTGAAATAGTTTGTTCTGACTTTTTTTATCATCACTGCCACAAAAATGATTTCATACAATATCCCCCTGTACTAAGATTGTCCCGATCAAGTTTTTTTTTGGCCCTGATCGCAATCTGAGTCCTTTAACAGTCCAATCAGATACTTATAATCACCTAAACGTTGATTAAATATGTTTCTGACATATTGAAATAACAGTTGTAGCACTCTAATTCTTACACAACTTATTTCTCACGAGCTATTTGATCCAAATACTGAAGGTCCTGATTCAAAACTATTAATTTCATCAGCTTAAATGTTTGATCTGACGTGAATGAAAGTTTAACTGGGTGCTGAAGGCGTCTCACTCTGTGATAAAGGAGAGCAGAGCTGCAAAACTAGAAGTCTGACCTGGACAAAACAACACAGTAGAGTTTAATAAAGAAAGGATCCGATTTTGATCAGCTTTATTTTAGCCGATATCGGTCCATAGGATCGGCTTGGGACGTCTCTACCTTGTACCTGAACAGAGTTTCAGCTGCTACGGAGACAGAAATCTGTCTAAAGTAATCTTGTCTAAAGTAACATGTTACTTTTAAATCAGGAGATTTTGTTAATAGATTTTTCCATGACTGTGTGGACTGGATGAATCATTAGAGATTTCCAGGTTTTCTTGTATATGTATATGTATGTGCGTGTCATTTACCTTGTAACCGCACTACGATGGGGATCTTGAGGTCCAGCTCGCTTACAGCCATGATGATGCCCTGGGCGATGACATCACACCTCATGATGCCTCCGAAGATGTTGACCAGGATGGCCTGAACCTGAGCGACACAACATTAGCATTAGCATTAACTAACATGAAGCTATGCTGTAATAAATAATGTCATGGTGACACAAACATAATGCTAACATTAGAGAAATCATTAAACAGCCTGGAGGATCAGCAGCATCTTACCTTCCTGTCAGAGGTGATGAGTTTGAAGGCCTCGGTCACCTGATGAGCTGTGGCTCCTCCTCCGACATCCAGGAAGTTGGCTGGCGTGCCACCGTGGAGTTTGATGATGTCCATGGTGGCCATGGCGAGACCTGCTCCATTTACTAGAAAGAACAATGCCCATTGGTCATTTCAAAGTAAAATACAAAACTTGAACACAGACTGCAGTATAAGCTAGCAGGAAAGTGAAGTGTGTTTTAAAATTTAAAGTTTACTAAGGATGTCTAGATCGAGTAGGTTTGGTTCAGATCCCATTTTTATATTTAAATTTAAATTTAAATGTGACTCCTGAAATGTATTAAATTTCAGAGCCGGCTTAAAATGAGAAGCTGCTACCTGAATCTTTTTGTTTGTTTCCATATGTCAATATCTTTATTTTATTGCAGTAAGTTCCAATGGAGGTTAACCATAAAACTGTTTTGTTTATTTATTTTTTTACTACGTCATTTGTCTTAAAACATTTGTGGTTACCGAGGAGATGTCTGTCATTGTACACTGCTCTTTGCTAATAAGAAAGAGACAGAACAGTCATTCACATATGGGGTGAAATATAATAATAACTGTGGAGCCCGGCTGTCATGAAGTAGAGCAGCGATGCAACACCAGCAGGCTGAGGTGACAAAACACAGTAGAATACAGTAAAGAACAGATTGGATTTTGATGGGCCAATCCTTTAAAATATGCCCGGCTCAGCTGGTTACCATCATGTTTTGTATATTTGTGTTTGCTCATTTCTATCTTATATTAACATTCATTGACAAAATGCTTCACCATTTAATGGAAAACAATAACACTGGGCCTCATGAAAGAATCACTTGTACCCACAGATTTCTTCCTAAGAGGCACAAAGGAGCAATTTAAGAGAATATGACCACCAAGTCAATCAACGAATAGAACAATAAAAACCTTCAATAAACTTAATGCAAAATGAATATTCTGTTCACCATATCACCGTGGCTTACTGAGAGGTTTCACAACTTTTCTTTTTCTTATTTATTCCCTTATTGGTATATTTTTGAAACATATGCAGTTCATTAGTTGTTGGGAAGTTCTCAAACTCCAGCAGTCAGAGTCTTCATGCAGGTCTCTGTCTATGATCATCCTCCGTTAAAATACCCAACAGTTTAACACCACCTACAACTTCATGTCAAACCCTTCTCTCCTTATAGCTGTCACAGTGCAGTGCCGCTCTGATGACACGTCGCTGGCAGCTGTATTCATATTTTCTAACTGTTTCGAGTCCTCTATTATCACCACCGTCTGCCAACTTCTTTGTTTTAGTCTGCCGATTTCCGACAGCAGGACTTGAAATTCTTCTTTTTACTCTTTGGTAACATTTTTGTGACTAAAACATGCCCACAAATGGTGCAGAACAGGCAGTATTATATGCAATTTTATCATTTAAATAAGCACAACTCCTTGTGAACATGTGAAATTCATCAAGTTGGAAATGAGCGAATTTCAATACGTTTCTGCAGTTAAGGATATTTGGTGATTCAGACATGAATCATGAATCAGGTTGAGAAAAATGTTCTTGCATGAGGCAAAATGTTTCAGTTTTCTAAAGCAATGACCTCGCCCAAAAAAATTATTTTTTCCAAGATTGGTGGACATCTGATTTTGAAATGACCTTCCTTAAAAAGCCTAAGTTACTGCCTTTGCCTTGGTGACATTTGCCGCGCACTGACCCAGACAGCCGATGCTTCCGTCCAGGCCGATGTAGTTGAGGTCGGCCTTGGCGGCCTGCCGGTCCCGGGGGTCCTCCTGGGTCCAGTCCTGCATGTCGAACACCATCTTCTGGCGGTACTCTGCGTTGGAGTCGAAGTTGATCTTGGCGTCCATGCACATCACTGGTGACAAACAAGCAACATGAGATTTTGGCATTAGAAGAAGATTAACGTCTGCTGATGTCACACACCAGAAAGCATCTGCAGTGGTGTTTTGTGCAGAAGTGAGAGATTTGAGTTTCATTCTTTTAACACCAGAAAGCACAAACTTAAATGACATTTAAACGATTAATCAATTAATCATAATAATACTCAACAGATTAATCCACAATGAAAGTAGTCAGTAGTTGTAGCTCCATTACATTTGTTAAGCATCATTTAAGTACATTAACACACATTTAAGAAATCATCATCATATAGGACGAAGAAATCAAAAACATTTTTATAAAAGAACCAGAACATTTTGGGCGTTTCTGCGTTATCAGAATTGTTGTTGATTATTTCTCTGTCTATTACTACTATAAATTAATCGACAACTTGTTTCTGCTCTAGCTGCATGTCAAAACCCTCCTGTTTCTACACAGACAACTATCAAATAATGTCACATTATTTTCCTTAGTATTATTATTATTATCTAATGTTAAAAATGACATGATGTCAATGCAGCACTTCTCATCAGGCTTATCCGAGTGCGTCTATCTTGAGTGTTTAACGTGTTCAGCACTCCATGGTCATTAGCTGTCATTTAGCACAAAGGTCAGTGATCTCCTCTTCATACAAGTGTGTTTAAAGAGCTCTGATTCATGCCTGAGGATCTCATCGCTGTGCGTTTTTCAGAGTCATTAACCCTGACTCACTTGACTCACACACACACGCAAAACTGAAATCAATCTCCTGAAAATGTCCAGGACATTTTCGTCGATAAAGACCATTACGTGTCTCTTTGTGCGAGTGTCATTTAAAACAATAAGTAAGTTTGTGCTCAAAATGCGACCGACCCATTGATGTTTAGATGCTAAATGCCTCTTTAACTTATTGATCTTAGCGAGCAGGAATCTAAGCCAAGACTTAACTTAAAGGTTAAGGCTGGAGCTTTTCTTTTCTTTTTTTCTCTTTTCTTCAAATCCCACAAAAAGACCAAAAACAACAATGTGTTAGTCCGTCTCTCAATACTTCCTGTCTGCTGCTTTCAGCTCCAAGCCCATTGGTTCCTAGTGAAGATGTAAATCTTTAAAAACACCTCGCCAATATATATAGTTACTCTTTTAAAAAAGGCTCAGTAATTTCCTAACACAGCTGGTCACTGTAGTTTATATCAAAACAAACGAAATAGCGCATTTGATGGGGACTATTTTCAGATGCGAATTAATCCGCATTTGGTGCTCTAGTGAGTATTTGGGGCAGCAGGACGGTGTATGTGGGATTGAGACAAGATAAAACTACAATGTGTGTGTTCATGGTAATGAAGGAACAGGTCACCCAGTGCAACAGTGAAGCTCACTGATGGGTTCTTAGTAGTTTTCGGAGCTCAATGGCACAGAGGAAGAAGATATATCAGACTTTGATACACACACACAATACTTGTTAGTAGATACATTCACTGTGTGAGCGTGAGTTTGAGAGTGTGTGTGTGTGTGTGTGTGTGTGTGTGTGTGTGTGTGTGTGTGTGTACCGATGCCAGATGAGTCCTCCACCATGGGGTTGATCTCGATCATGGACGCGTCGTACTTGATGAACAGATTGTACAGTTTGATCATGTTCTCCGCCGCCTCGTTCACCAGCGCCGTCGGGAAGCCCATCTTCTGAGCCACCTGCAGCAACACAAAACATTTTATTATTAATACTGAGCATCACACTTTCAGAAGATGCAGCAGGTTATCTTAGAAAAGGTAACACAATCCACCTCTAAAGCTCACTGATTAACATTTACACAAACTGAAGAGTAAACACTATTCCTTTAAAATGGCATCACATCAAACAAAACATTATACAGTACAGCAGACGGCTTGTGTGTGCATGATTTCTCAGAACATTTCCATGTAATTCAGCATGACACACAGTAACAGTATTTTATATCTAAGCTTTGAATACTGAACAAAATTATACACTTAATTTTCAGGTTAGTGTTTGAGAGGAGAGAGAAGAGGTTAAGTGATGTGAAGGAAGTGAAAACTCAGGCGCTTTAATATATTCGAGGACTAAAAAATTACATAACATTATCATTACTAGTATTATTCTTGTTAATATAATTTTTGTCTTGTAATAATTCTTGTTCTTTCTCTTTCACTTCTTCTTGATCTTCTTATAAAGTAAAGCACATTGTGTTTTCCTCAGAGTATGAAATGTGCCATATAAATAAAGCTTACCTTGATTAAATTAATTCCCAATACTCCCTTCTCCGCTGTAAACACAGAAAACCTGCGGATTTTTTTTTTTTATGAATGTTGTGCAGTTTTACAAACGTGGTCTCAGTGGACAAAAATAAATAAAAGGAGTGAAGGAACATCAATGGACCTCCATGTACTTGGAGAGCCCTGCAATCAGCACCTCTCTGCTCTGTCAAATATATTGAGTCTCTGCTCTCACTATGACAACCAACATACTCAATATCCAGAGCCCAAAGCACAGAGATCGGACGCTAAATTATACTCAAACTCAGAGGAGGCAGAGAGAGATGAGAAAGAAAATGGACTAAGACAAGGAGGGTTAAGAGAGCGTGGCGAAACAAGTATATTCACATGCAAATTCAGAGATAATAAACCAAAAATGTGTAGTAAACCCTCAAATTAGCTTCTGAAAGTCGCTTGAAAGAAAAGACAAACGTGTCTGTCCACATTAAAAATTGAGCAAATCAGAAAATGTCATATTCCCTCTCAGCTGTAATTTCATAGTTGTATGTTCTGTTTGTGTGTATTCTTACATGACTTGTTATGATTGTTGTGACTCTCTGGTTCAAGGTGATAATGTCCAGACAGAGATATAAAACTACACGACTGTAAAAACAATGTTTGTTAACCAGTAAAAGGTCAGGACACGCTGCACAGCAGGAAGTGATCCTAGACCATGCTCTGAAACTGAGGTCACTGGTAACTTGTTAACAAATAAAAAAATAGAGTTTGGAGGTTTTAGAAAGAATTGGGAACTTTGGAAATTACCTTAAATTGTAATCACTGATTTTTTTTGGCCACTTGGGGGGCAGCGCAAGCAAACAAGCAGGCACCACTACTCTGATATATTACTGCTTTTTAAAAAGATGTTAGCAAACAGTTTCCACATCCAGCAACATCATCATTCATTTGGCGTTGTGTTTGTGTCCACCTGATGACAGTAAGCCCAATAGTCACTCTTGTTTAGCTCTGTTTTTGGTCTCCACCAACTCCTGAGGGAAATATCTGTCTCTTTAGCTGCTAAATGCTCCACTATGTTAACCAGCTAGTCTCTGTCTGCCGTTTGCTGTTGAGCAGGTAGAGTACAGCGGCTTTTTCCAGCTTTTTCTCTGAAGTCGACACTATGAGAGCAGTGAGATTGAACCACAACAGTAAATGTGCCATAAAACCAAAACTATGAGCTAAAAGAGGCTAAAATGCTCCTCATAGCCAGGTGATAATTCTCTGTGTGTTCATCACTACAAGTAACCTCTTTCACATTCCAGAGTCAATTGACGCTTTCATGAAAATATTGGTTAGGGCAGCTTTAAAGACGTCATCTGTCAATATCATGTTTGCTGCGTCTCACTTGTACGTCAGCTCTTGTTAATTCAGACAGCAGAAGGTACCAAACTGAAGCTTGTCCAAAGGGCATTATTTGTTCTGTGAAAAAAAGCTTAAATGTTCAGACAAACTGTCATCTTTGTAAATAAAGCATAACAATAATCATTTCCGGCATATCATCCTTCACAGTCAAGGGTATATTTATGACTATAGCGGATGATTTTAAACATCTGAGTGTTGTTAATAACAACCATCAGACTGGAAAATCAAAGCTCTGCCACATTCAGGTTGTTTACTATGAAGACGTGGAGATTGATTATAACTTTGTTAGTGTCTCAAAAAACTTCTGTGAATGATAGGGCATCAAAACAAAATCATAAATCTTGAATTATCGCAAATATTTTTCTTTAGTTTCTAAAAGAAAGCAACAGGTGGGAGGAATGAGGTCTGCTGTGAAGAATGGAAAGATTTTCTCTGACCTGAGATTTGATTTGTGAGGAAGAGATTGGACCTGTATCTTAAGAAAACAGTTTCCTTCTGAGAAATAACATACAGCCTCTAGTGATTTAGACATTGTCTCCCACAATGCAGCATGAACACAAACAGCATCCCTTCCTTCTCGTTTTCGATTTCTCCTGCAGCCCAAACCACACAGCTGGAACGTCTCCAGTGTGTTTTGTGACTTGCTCCATCTACTATTGATTGTACCTTGACAGCCTGCTCCATCTTGATGCCCTCCACAATGTCGATGGGCTCCTTCACAATAGCGTCTGGACTTTCGGCTGCAACATCTTCAATATTCACGCCACCTTGCGAGCTGCCAATCAACACGGGGCCCTGCGGGACACAAGAGGGAGAGATGAGGAGTTTAATATTCTGAGTTCCTGCACTATTTCAAATAGAAAATCTATCTAATTTTGATTTCTTGGTTTGAGTTTCAGATTTTGCAAAAGGTGTAGTGTTGCATTAACCTGAACTTATTTTTAGGGCTGTAATTAACAATGAATGATTGAATGATTATCAATTGATTGTTTTTTTCTATAAAATTACAGAAAATAAAGAAAAATGTTGATCTCAGTTTCCTAAAACTCAAGAAGATGTCTTCAAATGCCTTGCTGTATATGACTAACAGTAAAAGATATTTAATTCACTATCAAATTAAACAAAGACTAGCAGAAAATCCTTATATTTAAGAAGGTGGAACAAGACATTTTGTTTGAAAAGTGACTCAAACGATTATCTAAATAGTTGCCAATTGACTTCTGTCAACTGACTAATTGATTAATCAACTAATTGCTTCATCTCTACTTTTTATTATATATTATATAAGATTTTCCAGTCCTGTGTAAGACAGAGGAAGAGGAACACTGGCTAAAATTGTAAATAGTTTTTTCACTTCAGTTGCTAAAAGTTCACTGTTAATAACATGTGATGTCAGTTCTTGTCATTTTCTGATAATTCTCTGTAGGTTGAAATACCCCTAATCGCCAACAATAATATCTGCCAACTGTTTACGTTCTATTTTCATAGATCTAACTGCACAAATGTACATTTCTATTCTGGTCCTTTACCCTCACATTACTTCTGCACGTTGAGGCTTACTTATAAAAGCAGCATGTCTCTCTGAAATGTGGATAAAAGTGAACTAAATGTTGTGCCGATGCTGGACTGATTGGTGAACATAGCTGGATCTTAAAATCAGTGGTTAGCACAAGTCTACATGTCTACGGATCTTAAGAGGAGGCACTTTAGATCAAAACACTCTCCATTTCATGAAAGGTTTTCTTCCACAGACTCCCACCTGAGAAAAGTTTCTTTTGTCTTTTTCTCTGCTGTAGGAGTGAAGATTAAGAGCAAAAAGACAGATCTCTGATGAGTGTCATCATTATCTATGGCATGTATAATGTATGATAATGATCTCATTATGTATGTTAATAATATCTCTGTCTTAACTTCTCCAAAATGAAGAACAGGGAAACTAAACCAGGTCCTTTTTTTGCTGGAAAAAAAAAGACCTAGGGCCACATTTAGTATCTTATCCTACCATTAAGACTCTTCCTAAACTGTAATAATTATATTTTTCCAGGTAATCACCAGTTAATCAAGCAATGTTTCTGGATTACCTCCAACTTCTAAAAGACGAGGAACAACTGTAGCACTAAAATGTTAAGACTTACAAGCCCCTTATATTTAAGAATTGCTCCTAATGAGTTACTTTTAGCCTTATGATGTTCTATGAATACAGCCCCTAATTTAAATCTTTTGGAGGTGGGCTGACTGAGACAGCAGGGAAATCCAGTATCTGGTAACGAAGAAGCTCAGCGTGTGAATTACGTCTAGTGGGAGGATTTTGACTTGTTTAAAAAGGTCATAGCTACATTTTTTGTCTCTAAAAAAAGAAGATGCAGGTTTCTATAAAGTCTACTCGTGAAATCGCCTTTAAAGCCTTTCCCATCACATCAACGATGCCCATTCTGTATTCAGCTAAATAATGACACTTTGGCAGGATTCACTGGATGTTAAAGGGATCAAACCTCTGACCGTGACAGTCTGTCTCTAAAAAAGAACAGCTCATTTAACAAATATAAGCAGTGACCTCAGAGACCCTTATAGTCTCTGCTGGAATAGTCCATCATCATTATCTTTAGCACTGTGCTGCCATCTAGTGGTGTGATTCAGCACAACCAGCAAAAAATATGTAAAGATGACTTTTGTTTAAATCACTCTTATTTTGGTCTTTATTATTTTTCTGCCTTCTGTATATTTGTGTCCATTAATAGAGCCGTTTGAGCAAGAACCAAAATTCAAACAAGGCCTTCAGCTAAAGCAACAATTACCACCTTCATCAAGCTACTGATCTACGCAGGAAATACAACACATTAAGCTGGACTTATATATTTTTATATAACGGGAGTCTACGGTTCTGATTTATTGTGTTTACATTATTTCATTTACTCTACAAATGCTTATATATATATATATATATGGAGTTACATCCAGGTAACTTTTAACATTATTCTGCCATGTCTCATTACTGAATATGAAACTACCACATGGTTGTTTGCTGTTTTTACATTCATTCATTTATAAGAACAGCCATCGCAGTGAGCAGAAGGTTTGCCGTGTTGCTTTGAGTCTTTCTTCAACTTCTTTACCGTTTGTCTTCACTCTCAACAAATCCACATTGAAGCCTATCAGTATCTAAATGTGTGTGTCTGTTCGTGAGTGCGTTCCCTCACCTGGAAGGACCTCTCCATGGTGATGGCGAAGTAGTACTCTCTGCGTGGGTACCTGCGCTCGCAGATGAACACCTGGTTGCAGATACGACCCGCCTCTCCGGTCTGTATGGTGTACAGCTTTCGCCCAATCATCTGGGATGTAATGTCACGGGCCTCCTCTGGCCTGGAGAGGAAGAGGAGGAAGAAGATGATTGTCAGAGGAGATGTCATGTATACTGCCTCCTTATCACATCTAAATCAGTAAAATCTAAGAATATTACATAAAGCGGCCATATGACAGTGACTTTTAGAGAGCTTCTGGTAACCGGATAATAAAACAAAAACAGTTTAACTAGAGGACTGCGGTTTCTGACTCAACACAGCCGTCTGTTTTTGTTCCTTACATGCAGCCTGAAGATAATTTTCATCTCCTCCTCCATGTTTTTGCAGCTTCTCTGCAGCTTGTTCCTGCCACACTGGTGACATTTGGCAAGTAGGTGGCATTTTACAATTTCAGTGGGGCCAATTAAAACTAATGCAACCCTCTACAAACGCCTGCAGCCCCTCAGTGACTCAAAAGTAAAGTCATGACTTTATTTCTGTGGTGCAAGGTGTATCCTGAGAAGCAGATGTTTCAAATTTCTCTACGGGGAAGCTCAGGAAAAATGTGGATTTTGTGGATAAATGTTTCATTAGAAGCAAAAGCCTCAAGTTCCTCATGTTTCCTCTTGTTTTCCCCACAAAGAGGTTTTGTTTTTGGAGTTTTTCCTAATTGAACTGATCTAAAGATAGAGGGTGCCGTATGATGAAGCTGGATTACTTACGAGTAGACAATCCTTACTCCTCCCTTCAGTCCGCCCTCGAATGTCCCCTTTCCTCTGCCACCAGCCAGCACCTGAGCTTTCACCACCAGGTCCTTTGAATCTGACACACACACACAGAGACGTCAGTCCATCAATCAAACACTGTCATTATTAACTGTGATAGTGACAAGACAAGGGACTCTGACAGATGATTGATGAAGACTTCTGCACCCCAAACCTCCATCTAACATCACGAGTTACACACTGCTGAAACAACAAGTCAAACAAGCGACAGACTGACAGAAAATAAACTGACAGTGTGAGAATATATTAATACTAACAATTAACATCAAATGTTTTGTGCTCACCTGTTTAAATGTTAGGACTTTTCCCTGTTTTCTATTATTGTAAACTGAATGTTTTTGGGGTTCGGACTGTTGGTCGGAAAGAAACAATCTGAAGACGTCACCTTGGGCTTTGGGAAACTATGATAGATTTTTCACTAGTGTCGTAAGTAAGGAGTAGTTCAATAATCTTTTCCATTAACGCAAAGACAAATCTTTAAAAAGGAGCTTTTCTCATCCCCATAACCAAATTCTAAATACTGTAACATAATCTTTTTATTTTTATGAGTTGTATCCAGTTCCATTTAACCAGCCAAATTAAGTCATCATGATAGTTAGAGAGTGAACCAGAACAGTGAACTTGTGGGCCGGACAGACAAAGAATGAGCTCAAGCTCACTATAAAGCTCTGTAAAGCCGAGGGGCATTATTGGTGCAGCCTCTTACTATCCTGCAATTATGTAAGCGGGGTGTCAACTGATATCACTGAAGAAGGAGCTGGCTATGTTTAGACTGAGTGTGTGTCCGTCCCCATACTCCACAGCTATTTAAAACCCCCCTCACACAAAGGTCATGACATGTCAGAAAAGGCCCACTCTGGGTTTGACAATAAGAACTAGAGCTGGGTGTCGAACCTCAATACTCTGGTGGACGCTACTGAAACGTGTTCGTAAAAGCCAGTCAAGTACCGGGAGTTAGCATCAAATCTCTGGTTATCTTGTTTAATTATTGTTTGATCAGATAGTTACTGATTTAAAACTAAATTTTGGCTGCTTGTGAAACTACCACCTAAATATATGATGATTTTACTTCAGCAAAGAAGACACATTCAACCTTTTCTTTGATCATCTGTAGAGATGAATATGTTTGATATCATTATTATCTGATTATTGTCTCTTCCTCCAGGCTCAGTGCAGCTTACCGATCTGCTTGGCCACAGAGTAGGCTTCATCCGAGGAGCTGGCCACCAAGCCATCCGGCACAGCGATGCCGGCCTCCTTCAGCAGCCCGATGCTCATGTACTCGTGTAGGGAGAGGTTCCTCTGCTGCTGCTGTTGCAGCTGGGGCACATGGCCTCCGAACAGACCCGAAGAACCACCGAGAATCTGGAACAACAGAAGGAAAATGTTTTGTCACTAGTACTTTTTTATAACCAATGAGTAATTAAGCTCCTGAAGTTAAACTGGCAGACTGACTCGACCTGTTGGTACAGTTCATGTCTAAAAAAACAAATGCTGTTTGACTTGGCTATCCTTGTTCATCTCTTCATTGCTTATTTTCTCTTTATTATGCGCAAAATATTTGAATTATAATCCTGAAGATTTCGATTTTCGGTTGATTTGGTGACATCTGTTACCTTGGTAACAGTAAGTGAAAATGAAGCTGAATGTTGTGAACACAGGACACAAACAGCGGTCTCCTGGATGAAAGGCTTGTGTTTGTTGGACCTCCCGCCCGCCCTGTGTGTCTTTTCGCTTTTTAAACTACGTCACCACACTCCCGGCACACTTTCCCCTGAACGTTCATTATTGCTGCGGATGGGTTTACATTGTAGTTAATGGAAAGCCTGGTGCGTCTCATACAGCTGCTAAAGGGTGCCTTCTGCGGCACACGCTGACAGCTGTGACAAAAATTGTCGGTATTTGACGGCCTGGGAATGAGAACAGGCTGGCTGAGCAGCTACTTTGTCAGAAATACAACAAGAAGTTTAACTAGTGTATTTGGTTAGATTACACACATTTATAAAAAAAAAAAAAACATCTACAGCAAAAACAAAAGCATCCTGTGTTACTTTCTTATAACAGAGGAGAAGTGTTTGCAGTCAGCAGGGAAACACAAGCAATAGTGGAAACTTGATTAAGGATATGAAACCAAGACCATGTGTTCAAGTGTTTCTCAACTCAAACTGAGTCAGCTGAAGAAAAATACCACAATCTGGGAAAACTACAGAAATCAGTAATGCTGGTCTGAAGTGACGGTGGTGGTGATGGTGTATATATACTGTCTGCTGTATCAGTGTTTACACAACAGACTGCTGATCTGCTACAACAACTTACACTCTGATCAAAACAGGGCAAAAATAGACAGAAAAGGGGCAGCCAGTGCTCCAACATGGTGTCAGATTAAAAATAGACACTTTTAGCTCCCACGGCTGTTTGAACTCTTTTTACTGTAGCTACTCAGTCATCTTGTCAAGACTACATGGGAGAAGGCAGATGGGGGAATTAGGGGGTTCCATTTCCTGTTTTGTCTCTTAGCTTCCGGTTGCTTTCAGCAATTAAAGTAAAGACAGTTCGCAAAGCCTGCTGTAAACTGGAAACACAATGTTATTAAAAAATTATTAGGGCTGTCCTGAATATCATTTTTTGGGCTTCGGTGAGAAATATTTAAAAGGTATTCAAAGCTTCGCGGCGCAGCAGGCTGACATCTTCTTCTGTCTGTCTGTCTTCATCTTCAGTTCCACTGCCGCACTATACTGTACACACACGCACCTCTACACACAACAAACAGCGATATCCGTCTGAGAATAACTAATAATAATTCATGTTGAATATGCATAATGAATAATGTTGAGGGATTATTCCTTATTTCATGGGTTATTTGGGGATTTATACATTATTCTTACATACTTATAGATCTAAGAAAATTTAATTTAAAAATCAAAACATTCGAATACTGATTTGGAGGTTGATTATCATGGCACTAATCGAGGCTTCGAAACCTTTGGGTCAGCCCTAAAAAATATACATATAGCTATTACATAGCTGACAAAAAAATTGAAAGTCAATAGTCATGTGGGTGTGATGACCAAACAGTATTCCTATTGAACGATCAGATAATCTCAGAATTATGTGTCACAGTAAAGCAGCCTTAAACACCAGAAAACACACTAATTTAAGATATAATACCTTATAATAATAATAATAATAATCAAAATCCAGATATCTAGTTGTATATGCAGTACAGTGCATTCAGAAAGTATACACCTGTAGCCTTGTGCTAAATTCAATCTGTACTCAATACCCCATCATATTTTCAGGTGGAAATTCATTCATTCATTCTCACTGTGCAATATCATTTTCCACTTGTGCAATTTTGTTAATAGTCTGTTTATTGTCAATACTGTATATACTGCTTTTATTTTTATACTTCCTTCTATTTAAATGGTTCATATTTTGTTACACTTTGTTTTTTGCACTATCCCCTTTGCTGCTGTACACTGCAAATCTCCCCACTGCGGGACTAATAAAGGAATATCTTATCTCCTATCTTATCTTATCATGACAAAGTAAAAACAGGATTTTAGACATTTTTGAAAATGTCACTAGCTCAGGTCCCTCCCATTTCTCTTGATCATCTTGGAGATGTTTTTCTACACCTTGATCGAGTCCATCTGAGGTCAATCAATTCAACTGACTGGACATGATTGGGAAAGGAACACACCTGTCTATAAAAAGATCTCACAGCTGACAAAAACAAGCTATGGGGTGGAAGGAGCTGCCTGCAGAGCTCAGAGACAGGATGGTGTCGAGGCACAGATCTGAGGAGGTGGTGTGAATACTTTCTGAATGTGCTGTAGCAACAGGAACACAAAATCCATGCAAGCCCCAAATCAAACCTTACAAACTCCCCTTGAGCTAGGAAACTCTGCAGTTGTTTACAACTTGTTTAGGCGTTTCCACACACTGTGACTTGCTTGTACTTGTAAAAAAACATGACACCTCCTCTGAATACCATCACTGCCTGCAGGAGCACACACACATTGTTGATCATATCCCTGGTGGTGGTGGTGGTGCTCCTGCTGTGTGTGTTGATAGCCTTTCTCCGCAGTGACAGCCCTTGTTCGTGCTCACTGAGGCATTGTCCAGCTAACTGTCCCACAAGAAGACGCAGCAGGACACAAATCAGATGCGATGCGATGGCGCAGAGCTCAGAAGCTTCTCCTCTCTGGAGGTCACCGGCTACAACTGCGCACATTCAACCTCCATAAACACGGTTCAAAGCACCACAGATGTGACAGAATTAGCAGAGGATGATAAAGAAGATATAATGTGTGTTAGCTGGTGTTTCTGCTGCTGGGTCTCTTCCCTGTGACGCGTTAGCCGCTAGCTCCGCGCTAGCTTAGCAACGGTAACCCAGTGGAGCTGTTGCTAATGTCAGATTTGACCCTGTCAGTTATTGGATGAATTGTAGTGTTAAATGACTGTTTAGCGCTGTCACAGATACCTGCTCCGGAAGACGGGGACCTTGGCTTTCCGTACGGACACACACTCACCTTGGAAGCGGAGCTGATGGTGTTTCTGGCCCCTGAATGTCTCAGGCTAGCCGTCAGACGGCTGCAAATCAGGGACGTCGCCATGTCTCCCTCTTCAGCGGAGTGATGACGCGCATGCGCAGTGAACTGCAAAGTCAAGAGTGCCGCCTTCAATGGCTATCGTAAATTATACAATTATTTCAAAATGAACATGAAAACTATTCAGGTTACTTGAAATGTGTTCATAGTAACACGAAGAGGAAACACAATTGCTACCAGATACTTGTTGTTAAAATAAAACCCAACATATACTATAAAAACATGAACCAAAACACAATGCAGATTCATGACAATCGTCGACTTTGAGAGTTTACAAACAGTGTGTGAAGGCAGCAGTGTCATGGCCTTGACACAGGTAAATATAGCCTCATTCTGGCCTTTCACCTGAATTAACACAATGAGTGTGTGATAAATGCAAATACACGATATTTAGTGTAATTATTTGATGTTATGCAGAGCATTTATTTAGGTGTTATTTTGTACACATAAAGGACAAGAAGCACAACATCCCAATAGTGTTTTCCTTTGTATTTCCCATACTGTGTTGACAAGAAGATGCAAGGGATTAACAATAAATCACTGCTGTTAAATCTCAGGTAAAAGGCAAAAATTGTCAATTTAGCATAAATGCAGCCATGTTAAAGCTGTCAGATAAATGTAGTGCTGTAAAAATTACAATATTTGCCTCTTATATGTTAGTGGAGTATAAGTATGAAGCAGCATGAAATGGAAACACTCAAGTAAAGTACAAGTACTTCAAAATTGAATACAGAACTTGAGTAAATTTACTTGAAGGAGGCAATTTCACCAGAAGATGGTGGTATGATCTAATGCGATACTGCAAGCTGCCATAAAAAAAACTCAAACAAGATTCATAGTTGACAGTTAGCTTCAGCAAAACAGAAATGAAGAACATTATTAAACAGAGACTGAGGGAAAGGTGGCAGAAGCAATGGGAGGAAGAGAGGAAAGGAAGATGGTTTTACAGAGTTCAAAGGAAAGTGGGAGAAATGAGGTGTAGTAGGAAGGAACAGGAGAGATGAGACAATCATATCAAGACTTAGATTTGGACACACTGGACTAAACAGCACAGCAAATGTAATTATTGTGGACAAGAGGAAACGGTGGAACATGTCATATTGCATTGTGAGAGATATGAGCCAGAAAGAAGGCATTTGATTCAAGGAGATTACAGATTAAAGAAATTAAAGTACACTTTGATTTCAAGATTCAGGATTCAAGCCCTTTATTGTCATTGTGTAGTACAACGAAATTAGATTGTTACAATCCCATAGGTGCTAAAAAAGATAACATAATAAAAAAAGAGATAGTGCAATATAGATATAAAAAAATATATAATACAATATAAAATATAAAAATACAATATGTATATTGATGAGATGACAGTTTTGCCAGATTACAGTTTTGCCAGATTATTGCACAAAGTGTCCGTCAGATAATTATATAATTATTGCACAGCATCATATAATTATTGCACAGAGTGATTTGCATGTTATTGCACATATTCGTAACAGTATATTTAAAAGATATTCTACAAGAGAACTCACTTAATGAGTGTTATAGAATATTATTATTATTATTTTTTTTATTTTTTTATTTATTTTTTTTTTTTTTTTTAATGTATTTATTTATTGTTTTTTGAATATTGTAAATACTAGCCAGTCTGATCCACACTCCAGTCCAGCTGGTGGCGGTAATGCTCCAAATCGTTGTTTATTGCCAACCGCCAATAAACCTCAAAAAAAGAAGAAGAAGAAGAAGATTTGACAGACGTCACTTCCTGTCTTGCGCAGTAGCGACGTGAGCCAACCATGGCGACGGTTGTAGAGAAATCAACGAAAGAGCGGCTGCTGTCTGTGTTGGACGATTTGGAGGTCTTATCCCGGTAAAGTGAAACGTCTCTCAGTCGGTACCGAGTGTGGCTTTCATAAGGTTCATTACGGTGTTGTTGTTTCATGTGTGGAGGGTTTATTCAGCCGACTAGAGCCTGTGAACTAGAGCTAACATTAACATGAGCTGCTGTTTGAATCTCCTCTGTGTGTTGCTCCTTCAGGGAGCTGATCGAGATGTTGGCTCTGTCCAGGAGTCAGAAGCTTCCCCAGCCAGGAGAAGACAGCCAGGTAAACACAACACACAGAGAGATGAATAAACCAACTGGTGCATGGAAGTATTGCTGGTTTCATTCATTACAGTGGTGGAGGAAGTATTCATCTCCTGAAGTAAAAGTATTAATAATACCACCAATAGCACACTGTGAAACTACTCTGTTACAAGTACAAGTCCTGCATTGAGAATATTATTTTAGTGAAAGTATAATCAGGGAAATGTACTTAAAGTATGTAAAGTAGAAAATGTCCCCTGTGACTCATTGTTATACTATTATATAGTATTTCATTAGATTATTATTACTCATGCATTCATGTAAAAGCAGAATTTTACTTTTGTAGTAGGTTGAGATGGAGCTCATTTTGAACTATTAACTAATGATTATTTTCATTATGGATTAATATGATTATTTATTACTAATACATTACAATTATTAAAAGGGAAATCTTCACATTTGTAAAGCTGGAACCGTGAAATTAAACCATCAAAATAGTTGCCGATTCATTTACTAATGAAAATAACATAATTTTATTGATTAATCAACTAATAATTTCAGCTGTACTCCATATAAACTGTTGGATAGTTTAATTTATAACAAAACATATTTTTTTTTAAACTCATCATGTGTTTTGTATGTCAAAATCTTATTCTGTACAGTAACTAAAGCTGTCAGGCAAATGTGAAGTAAAAAATACAATAGATCCCTCTGGAATGTAGTGGAATAGAAGTAGAAAGTGACATGAAAAGAATGTACTCAAGTAAAGTACAATTACCTCAAATTTGTAGTTAAGTACAGTACTTGAGTAAATGTACGTTTCCACCACTGACAATGACTGTCCAGACCCAGCCAGCACAGTAATATGTAATGTATCATATTAAAGGTAATTCTTTACACACATAAAAGTTAAACTAATAAAATACATAACAAAGCCACAGTGAGACTGGGATATTGTATTCAAATAAAACCTCAGTATGTATAAAAAGTGTTTGTGTGTTGTGTGGTCCTCAGATCCTGGAGCTGCTGGTGCAGAGGGACAGGGAGTTCCAGGAGCTGATGGAGGTGGCTCAGCAGCAGGGGAAGGTGCACCAGGAGATGCAGCTGCTGGAGAAGGAGGTAGAGAAGAGAGACAGCGACATCCAGCAGCTCCAGAAACAGCTGAAGGAGGCTGAACACATCCTGGTGGGTGGTGTTAGTCTACTTTTTAATAATTACTTGACAAACACTAAAACCACAGTACATTTCTCACAGATAATTACAGGCTCTTCTGTTGATCTAAATCGAGTCCTCTTTCTTTTTTTTAAGGCCACTGCTGTTTACCAGGCGAAAGAGAAACTCAAATCCATCGACAAAGCCAGGAAAGGTGAGCTAACACACCAGTCCTACTCTTTCTGATGACTGCTGAGGTTGTTGACTCTGGTTCTGTGTCTGATGGCTTGTTGACTTGTTTGCAGGAAGCATCTCTTCAGAGGAAATCATCAAGTATGCTCACAGAATCAGTGCCAGTAACGCCGTGTGTGCGCCGCTCAACTGGGTACCAGGTAGGAACCGCAGAGTCCTGCTCCTCCCGCTCCTCTTCTCATGTTTTACGTCACTGTTAACACACATGTTGGTCTCAGGTGATCCGCGCAGACCCTACCCGACTGACCTGGAGATGCGCAGTGGGATGCTGGGTCACATGGCCAACCTGCCGACCAATGGCGTGAACGGACATCTGCCAGGTGACGCTCTGGCTGCTGGGAGGTTGCCAGGTAAGTCTGTCCAAATGTTTAGAGTCGTTATGCCTCCACGAATGTCCAAACAAAACACTGAACAGTTGACCGTAACGAGGTAAACAAGGTGTCCAACATAAAAGTTGAACTACAAGTTTGTAGTTTTTCCTGCTGGATCTCGAGGACCGCTCAGACTCAGCTGAGAGGAGATTTGTGAATCCACAGAATAACCTACTTCTCTCCTCTTGTTCTCTCAGACGTCTTGACACCTCACTACCCGTGGCAGTCCTCCGATGTCTCGGTGGGGATGCTGCCTCCTCACCACGGCAACGACTTCGGCCTGGAGCCTCCGGGTCACAACAAGGAGAACGAGGACGACGTGGAGGCCATGTCGACCGATTCCTCCAGCAGCAGCAGCGACTCCGACTGAAAGACAGAGACTCAGAGTGTGAGTGTGAGTGTGAGTGTGAGTGTGAGTGTGAGTGTGAGTGTGAGTGTGAGTGTGAGTGTGAGTGTGAGTGTGAGTGTGTGTGTGTGTGTGTGTGTGTGTTTGTTTGAGAGGTCACCACTGAGCAACACCTGATCAGATATCTACACCTTTGGTCCGCTGAGTGCAGGAATCATACATGGGGAGCACACAGAGGGACAAAAATTACTTTTTAATTTAAAGGACCATTCTGTTACTTTTCCATGACATGTTCCATTTACTTCCAATCCTAGTCCACATGAGTGTGTTAAGGTGAAACGTTGTGGGCATTCAGTACATCTCTGGAGTAATAGAGGAGCTCACTCCCACAGTGGACAGAGATTTAAAGCTGAATATAGGGGCTCCACTCTCATTAAACAATTCCCCGCTATCTTTTATTAAATAAGTGCCATCATTTAGCTACATTTTGTAGAATGAATCTGTTTGTCAGAGTAGCATTTAGTTTTCCTTTTTGATTCTTCCACATAAGTCTACAGTTATGTTTTAACCCGTCTTCCCAGGACTGTTCACAGCTTCAGTCTCATCGGTCATTTTCTGTGACTGAGGATTGTCGTTTCATTACTCTGTGTTAAAACAGACTCTGTGTAGCCTTGGTGGGCTGAAGGTCCAGCGTGGCCCAGCAGTTAAAGGTTTGAAGACATTATTATCATAATTAAATGAGTCAATCTTTCTGCCTGTTTCCACAAAGATATTCTGAGTCATATTTGGAGGATTTAATCTGCAGTCTGTGTGGCTTTAAACAGTCAGAGAAAGAGCTGTTCCTCCAGAGGAAACAGAGCCAAAGCTTTTCTACTGACATCATATGGACGACAGAGTGAAGGAATGTGTCAGTTTTTTAGCCACTTCTTGGCATCCAGCAATTTCATTACAAGGAATAGTTTGACATTTTGGGAAATACGTATATTGACTTTGTTGCTGAGAGATAGATGAGAAGATCAATACCACTATCTAATACGTGAAGATATAATTATTCTAATATCCTTCTAATAAAAACGCAGACTGGGGTTTAAAGATAAAACCCAAAGTTTGACTTCTCTTGCTCTCTGGTGACCCGTGTTTGAAACTACAAGTGTGTGACTAATTTTTATCAGTTGTAGCATGTATGTTCGACAAGTAATGTTCATAAATAACAATATGGACAAATCTATGTAAATAAGTGTGTACATACTCAGCCTTGTAAATAAATACTTTTTGAATAGAAACTGTTTGTGTTAGTCTGTTGTTATCAGGTTGTGTTGCTTGTTTGTTTCTTTAGAAAGCCCTGAATGCCGTCGAACAGAAAAGGTTAATGAGCAATAAATAAACGTAAAATGGTAAATAAACAATAAATGCAGATATGGATTATTTTATATTTGTACAGCAGCAAGTCAATAACATTGTGAGAAAAGCAGTTTATTGTTTTGTCATATAACACCTTGTGTCAGTTTCACACTCTTTGAATTAGTGCTGCAGGTCAAAGTATTTACATCTGGAGTATTTTTTTAAATAAGGTGGTGGATCTTAGAATATTTAATATCAGAAAGAAAAAGTTTCTGGGGACAGTTTTTTGTTCTTTCAGAGATTATTTCACCACATAGATCTTTTCTAGACTCATTATCAAATATGCTTAAAATGACCCAAACAGCGGGCCAGGCTGTCTCAATTGTTACCCTGGAGAAAAGTTTCACTATGTGATATATTTCTTTAAAGTAACCTGCCTGACCTCACTCACTCCAAAGTCAAATACCTCAGAGCAGTGGTGGAATGTAATCAAGTACATGTACATGAATATATTTGAGGTACTTGTACTTGACTTGAGTTTCTCCTCTTTATGCAACATTATACTTCTACCATCCAACTACATTTGTCTAACAGCTTTAGTTACTTTACAGATTACAATTGTTTCATACCCTTCCTGTCCAATGGAAAATAAAATATTTGTGATAAAGTGAAGGATGAAATGTTCTTTTATGAGTTGAGCGAAATTCAGAGTAAGACACAAGGTTTACATGTTGATGAAAAGCCCTAGGAAAAAAAATATATAAAACACAAAAAAAGCCTATTCTGCATCTAAATATACGATTAACTACACTTCTGTGTATGTTGAAAGTTTTATTTTGAATTGAATTACCGGAAGTGTGAGTATGCTATGATGTCTACATAAACGCCACTTTTACTATTTTCGCAGTTCCTTGCTGTCACCACTAGAGAGCAGCAAACACACGTGATTTTAAATACACAGATCAACATCTAGCATCAACATAGAGGTAGACTCAGGAACTGATCATGTTTAAAAATATATATTATGCAGGTTAATACAAAATACTTTCTGATTTCAGCTTCAGGAAGTTACTTCACTTATTTTTCTTTAACACATGTTGAGTTCCTTGAGTTTTCTAGCTGTAAAACAACATGAAAAATCACTAAAACTAACAATATCACTAACAATATTTTTTCGTATTACCACAAAACTAAAAAAAACTATCCTGCAAATATTTTGCCCAAAATAGAAAAAAAAACAGCAGTAGACAAGTCAGACAACAAAAAACAAAACATTATATGTATTATAGGCTATCAGAAAATACAAACTGACTCAAGAGGAAGAAGCCAAACACTACCGACTATTATGTAACGTTAGTTACCATAACACACTTTAAAGTGTCTCTATAGCAATAGCGTAGTTGTTTAAACTGTTTAACTTACAGAAAAGGTGAAAATATGTTTACGTTGCCAGGTTTCGTCATTATGCTTTTATGTTGAAACCGAACCGGAAGTTGTGTTGTAGGCTCTCTGCTTAGCTTGCCTCCGCGTCATCACAACAGATCAGACTTTGGCCGGAGACTGAAGAAGTGCGACGACTTTTTTACTTCGGAGCAAATTCTCTCTGTTTTTGTTTTGTTTTTGTATTTTACAAACTTTTCCGTCGATTTTTTTTCTTGTCGGAGTTTGTCAGCGTCTCTTTCAGGATGGTCAAAGTGTCTTTTAGCTCCGCTTTGGCTCAGAAAGATGTGAAAAAGGACGCAGAGAATCTGATTCCAGAGGAGGACAAAGTGAGTAGAAAATGGCTAACGGCTAACTGCGAGCTAACTGAGCTAACGTTGAGTTATATGCAGTTTACATAAACACACAATAAGTGTTGTTTAACTAAACTTACTCTATATATTTTCGCTGTTAACTTAAACACTTTAAACAACTACACTATTGCTATGGAGAATTTTTAAAGTGTGTTATGGTAACTAACGTTACATAATAGACGGTAGTTCTTCCTCTTGAGTCAGTTTGTATTCTTTGATAGCCTAATATTTACAGACAACAACACAATAAGTGTTGTTTAGCTAAACTTTATATATTTTCACTTTCTGTAAACACTTTAAACAACTACACTATTGCTATAGAGGTATTTTAAAGTGTGTTATGGTAACTAACGTTACATAATAGACGGTAGTGGTTGGCTTCTTCCTCTTGAGTCAGTTTGTATTCTTTGATAGTAAGTAATATATAGTGTTTTGTTTTTGGTTGTCTGACTTGTCTACTGCTGTTTTAAATATCTAAATGTTTTACTCTTTATTTTCTAATTTGTTTTTGTTTTGGGGAAAATATTTGCAGCATTGTTTTTTTAGTTTTGTGTGGTAATACGAGAAAATATTGTTAGTTTGTGATTCAAACAGTTTAAAAAGGCATCATAGGAAGGTAAAGGTTGTGTTGTTTTTAGTGATTTGTTTATATTGTTTTATAGTTAGGAAACTCAAGGAACTCAACATGTGTTAAAAAAAATAAGTGAAGTAACTTCCTGAAGCTGAAATCAGAAAGTACTTTGTATTATTGTTTAAATTTCATAATTTAAATCCTATTTAAATAAATTAGGTAACTTCCTGAAGCTGAAATCAGAAAGTATTTTGTATTATTGCTTAAATATCAACATTGAATCCTATTAATTTAGCCTATTAATTGACTTTTTAGCTGTTAATTACCTTTTAAAGAGGGTCTAAGACTTTATCAAGTCAGTTTTCTCTGTTTTTTATTTAATTTGCTCTCATGTAGTTGTTTTATCTCATCTTCTGCGATCTTCATCATAAAGAAAACCATTTTCTTTATCTTGTTTCTTATGAAAAGTGCGTCACTCCTACAAAACCGAAAGTAGATAAGGCGATGAAATAACTTTCATGCAAAGTCCATGAATATTTCACAACAATGAACTTTTTCTTATCTTCTGCAAATAACATGCTAAAGGTATTGGAAAGGAAGAGTTTGGTCTTTAAATCAGACATTAAAGCGTTTGAGCTTCTGAGTTGTTCAGCCTGTGTGTGTGTGTGTGTGTGTTAAAGACTAAGAGGAAGCTTCCTGTCACAAGTTACCTTTTGTGTAGGAGTCCTGGAGAAGTTATGAAGTTGGTTTTCTGGGATTGAATTGCTTGGAGAAACAGGAAAACATCAGCAAAAAGTTACGAGAAGACACAAACAATCATTTTAGGCTGTAATTGGCTGAAAAAAATGTGAGTTAAAACAAGCGAAACAGCTGCAGCGAATCTCAACATTTAGTGTGATGGTTGTGAACTAGTAAAGGAGCTGTGAGTGAGCACACTTTAATTCTAATTGGATGAATAATTCAGCTGCGTAAAGCTGTCTGGAGGTTTATAAACCGCTGACTGCTGAGGCGTGTTGTCTCCCTTTGGGTATAAAGTCGAGTTAAAACTACCCCTGCTGCTCCTTCAGTCTCCACCCTATGGTGAAAGAAGCTGTTTCAGGCTTTTCACCGGAAGTTTCAGCTCTGTTTGCGGGTGAAAGATAATTTCTCTGCAGAGTGAATAAGACTCTAAAGAGCTGTAGACATGTTATGTACAGTGGCTGTGTATCTGATGAGAAATAAATGCTTTAGAGAAGCTGTTGTGATGCAATCTCTACTGTCTCCCTGTGTGGTTATTGTGGCTGCAGACGTGTGCAACTGTAGTCTGGGTTGGTTTCAGTCTGACTGATCTTGATAATTGGAGCTTAATGTTTTCCATCTTGGGCATTAAATGTGGGTGCGAATGCAGCAGATACTGTACGTCGTATTCATGCTGTTTGGGGGGATTTTTCTGCACTTGGGTGGAGTGGCTCCTTCTGCAGTGTAAGATAAACTGTATATCTTCTGAGAGGAGTACAGAAACAGTGACGGGGGTGATCCTGACTCTCGCATACACCGATGATTGACACTTCTATATGTCTTAAAAAAGTCTGTAAAAGTATCAAAAAGCACAGAGGTTTGGAAGATATTCTTCACCCCGATGCATCTGTCATTGTTATATACTTGCAGTCATTAATTTGTTAATGTTTGTTGACTAAGCGATTAAATGTCAAACAGTTTCAGAACTAGTTGTTGTTTATTCATGACTCCAGTCTTTCCCGAGCCTTAACTAAGTGTTTTTTGCCTAACCTCAAATAATTTTTAGTTTCTGTTTAGTTTGGCATTCCCCCTCAACCTCTCTATTTCTGTTATGCTTCTGTTTCTCTTTCTGTTTATGTTCTCCTTGCTTTTATTATTTAAAAGAAATCCCCAGACTTGGTTTCAATTTACAGAGCAGTGACCAGTGAGGAGAGAAACAAGCACAACTGTTCTGTAATACATATATTATACTACTTGTTTCCTGGTCTTTTAACGCAGTGAAAAATATTATTTGCACAATGCATCTCAACTCCATGTTAATGAACTTCATCAGTCTGAGACTGTGTTGTTTGTATTCCTCTGCAGGCTGTTAAACAGAGTTGAACCAATCAGCTAAAGCCTGTAGCCGAGACATTTATAGCAACAAAAAATAGACCAAGCTAAACATTTAGGCTAAGCATGCTTAGTTTAGCTTTTCCCTGAGTAAGCCATGCTGGGTGTGTTCAAACAGGGATGCGGGTTTCTTCCTGTTGAACATAAAGTTCCAGTTTGCTTCATTCATAAGAAAAAAAACTTGGGTAGTACTGGAAGAAAAACTCTGATCCTTTACTCGAGTAAAAGTAGCCATACCACAGTATTTAAATACTGTGTTTTACAAGTAAAAGTCCTGCATTTAAATTCTCGGTAAAGGTACAAAAGTATTAGCATAAAAATATATTTAGTAAAGTAAAAGTACTCATTACGCAGAATGGCTCATTTCAGAAATATGCATAGGCCTGGTAGCATTTGGTAGTATTAATCTGGATATGTAAAGCAACTTAAGTTATCAAATAAATATAGTGGAGAACATTTATAACTTCAGGTCTGTTTGGGTCCACTCTTAATTAATCCGGAGCATCATTAGAGTTAATCAGCATCTTATCTGCTTAACCAAATACAGTTTGACTTTGTGCAAATTAACAATTAATCTCCCGATGTCTCTTTGTCAGTGTGCTGATTCTGCACGTTTATAGATCCAGTCATTAATGAGCTCTGCTCAATTAGAAACAGGCACAACTAGTCAGCTTTTGTTCTACACCTGAAAGCATTAAAACGTCCCAAAATCTTAAGTTTGTCTTTTTGTAAAGTGTGCAGCTTTATTTTGCCATTATTGATTCATTTTTTTGATCAATTATTTAGTGTTGATGTTAGAAATATTGATAAATAAATTCTTATCAAGGTAAGCAGAGCCCAAAGTGTCTTCAAATTTTAATTACAGTGATACAGAATGAAGAAAAAAAGCAGCAAATATTCACATTTGAGAAGCTGTAAGCAGGAAATGTGTGGACATTTTAATGGATAAGATTAATAAATTATTGATTGTGGCATTTGCCATTAATTCATTTTCTTTATTAGACTAGTAAATTTATTCATATTTTTGTTTGTGCTAACTGAAGTCACCAGGCCGTGTTTTCTCTGCAGAACTCCCATAGTAAAACACTGAAAGTGACCTCCAGACAGCTCAGTTGAAGGAGGAATACCTGAGCTCATCTTCCAGCACATTAACACGTCACAGTCTGCTGTCAACTCGGTGTAGTAAAGATCACATCAGCGGCTGAGCCGAGGCATTATGAGTCAGCAGCAGCATCAGCAGCGTGTGAATCCAGGTTAACGTTCAGGTTGTGTTAGTGCATGACAGGCAGGTGTGAGAAGCGCTCATTAAAGGTCAGTTTGCACAAGCTGTGGCTGGGCGTGAAATAGGGATGTCACGAGTTTGTTTGTGTTGTTGTGTGACTTTGGTTAGTTCGGACTCGCCAAGGTCACACAATAGCACAAACTAACCAATCGAGGCAGCGGTAGACCAGCAACTCCTCTGTTCTGCGAGATAAAATTAAATTTTTTTTCAATGGAGTCTGGTAGTTTTGGCGAGAGCATACATGGATACGAAGGATTCAGTTCCCCCCTCGGAATGGGCTGTCTGACAGCAAGGTGAAGCGGTTAAAATATTCTAAATATATCGTACACTTAAACTGATATTGATTTTTTTAAGTGGGCCTTTCTTTGAGGTGTCTAAAATACACTTCGCTGCTGGCCTCGTCCACAGCAGTACATTGCTTTGCTTCCGTGTGGTAACTCCTGTCTGCTTCCTCAAACTGGGGGCGTGCCGACCGTCATCTACTGTAGGTAATACACTGTCTAAGGATAAGTACCTCATACAACCCCACTTCGAAGCACCCAAACTATCCCTTTAATCAGAGAGTCACAGCAGCAAAGAGGAAGTACAAAACAGGTGCACATGTATAGATAAGAGAAGTGAACTAAAACTAGAATGCTACATTATGAGCATCTACTATACTATATACAACATGATACAAGAATAAAAAGTCAACTATTTTGATAATCGATTAATCAAAATTAGTAAATTTCCAAGCAAAAGAAATCCTCAGTTATAGCATTTTAATTATGAATATTTGCTACAAGACATTCAAAGACATCACCTTGGAGTTGCAGCCCTATTATACACCATATACAAAAGTTAACTGTGACAATGTATTGTTAATTCTTCATCAATTCTTGTACAGCTATTTGTGTAAAACAACTGTAAACATTAATGCATTTGAGAATCTTAATTTTGTTACACGTTAATAATCCTTAATTTTTTATTGATAACGACGCTTGAATGATGTATTGGCGCCAATATCAAAATATTTCAAACAATACCACAACCTGTTGTTTTTATTTTATTTTATTAAGACGTGCTCTCAGAATACTGGAGCCTGATTGGCCGACTGCAGCAGTTCCTCTAATTCAAATGAGATAAACCTGCTGAGTGAAAGCGTCACAGTTACATTATTGCCAATGAATCAATCTGTTTTTTTCTCAATTGATCAATTTGCCATCACAAGTTATGTGATTTTTTTATCTCAAGAGCTTTAATTTTAAAGCTCTTCTTTTAATGATATGAAAAAAGAAAAGCTTGCTAACAAATATTTGATATTTCTTACATAACAACTAACTGATTATCAAAATTTTAGTTTTTAAATAAAGCCAACTGAGTAAACGGATTATTGTTGGAGCAGTGAAATGGTATTTACGTCTGCACAAACCCGTTTGTGCAGACGGGTTGCGGAGAGAGTCTGTTGAGACGCCTGAAACTATAAATGTGGTTTTATAGGGGCTGAAATATACTGGTGCCGGATATAGACGGTTTGCTGTGAATGCAGGAAGGAAGCTTTATTAAGACGTGCTGGCTGCTGCTGACCTCGGTGTTACTGTGCTGATAATGTGTTAGAGCGAATTATTTTTATATGTGCGGGTTAAGAGCGTGCATATGATACTTTCTTTTTTTTTAATTCTGTCAACTGGTGGAAAAACTGACACCAGATTACTGCTGGTTGGAAGTAGAGACATTTTATAGAACATATTATTAATTGAGAATGATAATAACCATTAGTTGCAGCCCTGTCTGTCTCTCGTAGTTGATATTGTTGTTTGTGCAGACGGGTTGCGGCTTTCTTCTGGCAGCAGTTAGCAGGTGATCCATTCAGAGATGGAAATAAATGGAAATTATTTCCATCTCCGACTGCCTGAAAGTTTCTGTATGCAAATCACACAGCATCACTTCAGTTTGCTGGCTGTACTTTTGTACATTTAATACAAACCCCAAAAAATACAACCAAACTGCATCAGTTGCATTATTTTTAGATGGCAGGTGCACATTTGTTTTTTTCCTCTCTGACCTGAGAAGGAACGGTGATTTGAGGGTAGTGACAGTTTTGCTGCTACCTTCAGATACATCCGTAGCCTACCTACACTACCGTGCAAAAGTTTGGAATCAGCTGTTGTATTGATGTTCTTCTTTCCTTTAATAATGTCTATTTTAACAGATGTGAAAACAGTATAATTCAGACACCAAATGTATTATTTACATTTGAAATAGTTGAAAAAGAAGAATTAAATGATTCAGACATCCATTTAGTCGACGTCTCCACAGTGTTGCATGACATGGGAGAATATTATTGGATTTTTAATTTGTTTCCAGTCCAGAAAAGCGTCAGTGACCGTCGATCATTATTGAACCACAACAGTGCAATTGGGCTCTAAATATTGAGTTAGTCTGTTTTTCTTTGGGCCCTCTGCAGTCTACTCAGTGGTTAGATAGAAGAGGTTCAAACTGTGATTTCTCAGTCAATCGTGTATTACAATAGTGCTAGAATAACCTACTATTTCTATTGTGAAGTTTGAAGAATAGCTTGGCTGTATTATTGTGCACTTGCCACGGAAACGGAAACCTGTTCATATTTAAATCTGCACACATTTTGATGCTACGCTTCCAGTTTCTTTTACCAATGACTGGTGATTTCCTCTATTCTTATTGAGCTGTTGCTCAGAGGCATCTTTGTCTCTTTCTGCTTGTTCAGTCGTCAGTCTGGTTGAACCATTGTACAGTGTTTTGAGACAAACCCTTCGTACAAAATAACATCTATTTGTAAAGAGGACATTCTTCAACTGAAAAACATGAAAGACCATTCAAACATACAGAGTAGTCCTCTCAGCCATCTGACTGTAATCGAGCTTTAGTGACAGGAGATTCCAAACTTTTGAACGGTAATGTACATTATGGATTACAGCCCAAATCTCCTCCCGGGCTACTTGCTGCTGCTCTCCGCCTGTGTGTCCTCTGATTGTCGTCTGAGGCATGCGGACAGCTTGAAAAGGATTATGGTTTAATCAGTCAGATAGAGACTCAGCCGGAGAGATTTAGCAGCCTCCTACAGGGGCGCCGACCACTAAAACTCAAGAAGAGGGAAGATTAACCAACCAGGCAGATATACGACCTCCACCCACCGTCCTCCCCCACCCCCTCCCACCCAGGGGCTCAGAGACCCAGACACCCTTCACCCAGTGCAGACCTGATATAATGCAGAGAACCAGAGTTACAGCAACTCCGAGATGTATATGTTATGTCTAAAGCTGCAACATTTTAGTTGATTAACCAATAGGTCCATCAAAAGAAAATTAATCAGCAACAATTTTGATTATTGATTAATTGTTTGTCATTTTTCAAACAAAAAAATGCCAAACATTTGCTGGTTCCAGTTTTTTAAACATTAGGATTTTCTGCCATATTTTGTCACATATGATGGTTGGTAAAATATCTTTGGGTTTTAGACCGTTGGCTGGACAAAAGAAGGCATTTATCACTTTATATCATATTTTCTACAATTTTCTGACATTTTAGAGACTGGAGAACAGTTAATCGATTAAACAATAATTGAAATAACATTAGCTGCAGCTCTAGTTATGTCCATAGTTACACTTAAATCGATAAAACTGAAAAAAGCAATTTAGTTTTAGTGATAGCTCACTGTACTGGTCTTTTTAAATTTGTTGTTGAAACAGGGTTAATGACAAAGAAAGACGAGTAGACATTAAATATTTCAGTTGGTTTTGGATTTTAGTTTCACTTTAGTTTTAGTTTCTGTTTAATTGTTTTCATGAACTAAAATAACCGTGGATGTTGGTCATTTGCATTTTACCAGGCTGATGATGCCGGTCTCTGGCAGGTTTGTTTGTTGTTTTTTTGTGTAATGTTGCAGAGATCTGATTAAGATAATCCAAGAAATTCCTTTGGTGTATCAGTCTGGCTTCACCCTCGTTCATGGTATGTTTGTAGGAGAACGTGTAAGAACACGAGCCTGAAGAGTTTGATGGTTGCCACATTGTGAAAAAAGTAATGTTTCCTTTCTCTAACCTAAAGAGGGTTTTTCTGGTTAAGTTTTGAGCGCGGTGTTTGGTGTGTGTCGGGTTCCTCGGCGCCTTCACAGAGGCCGTATGCAGCTCAGAGCAGAGGATGGAGTTTCAGTGAAACTAAACCTGTGTCCTGGACACTGATACTCACCTGTCTCCACAGAGATAGAAACACTAGCTGTTATCAGGTGAGACGATGACCAGGACAGTGCAGGGTGATCCGCTTAAGACATTTAACGGAAGACTGAACCATGTTTAGGATCAGGCAGAATAGTCATACGTTTACACAAAAAAAAAAAAAATTAAAATCCAGACAAGAGAGGATAAACTTATTTTTTCAGGCAAAATCAAAGACAAGCATAGTAAACATACAGCTGTCAATATGACAACAAAAGACAATAACGGTGAGGGTGAAAGCAGAACTCAAAATGCTGGAAAAATAGTAAAAAAATTATGTAAAATGACAAAGAAATACTAAAATATTGACATTGAATAAATATTTCAATCTTCTAAAGCAACAAAAAAAAAAATGTGTGTTTGTTGTGGCTGAATTAATGTGGTCTCTGGTTGGTTTATCGCAAAAACACACCCACAAAGACGGTCATTGATCCCTGTTGTAGCGTGAGTGTGTGATGTGAATGCAGCCTAGTTAAACCAACAGCCTCCATCCTCACCACAGCACACCAAACTGGGGATTTCTGCCACACAAAAAAACACTTTCAAAATGAGACCCAAAAAAAAAGAATCATCATAACAGAGTTGGACAGACAGAGTGAGAACAAAAGAGGAAGTGAAACAGTTTTTATATCTGACAGTTTGTTGGATAAAAAAAGGCTGAACTTGTATTTTCTCGGTACACTCAGTTCCTGTACATAAAACAGCTACACAAGGCTGCATACCTAGTCATTTCTACTGTTATATGCTGATATACCTCAACTATCTGCAGTAGAGCTGAGACAATTGAGTTTTGAACAGTTGGTTGGATGAAATAGGCAATATGAATAAGTGACATTGGGCTCCTTAATCACATTAATTAAGAAAATAATTGGGAGATTTGTTAGTGGCAGCCCTAATCTGCAGTATTCAAATGTGCTGATTAGTCGGATAGTTATGAATTGTCAAAATATTTATCTAAGAAAATGATTTTGCTGAAAAGATATTGTTTTAATCTTTGAGTAGATCAAAAGAAAGATAAATATTTTAAGTATTTAATCAGTTAAAACCTCTGGTTTCAGCTTCTCAGATGTGATGATTTGTTGATTTTTATCATTAAATATTCAGTATGTCTATGTTTGAGACAGTTGGGACAAAACAAGACATTTGAAAAACATTTGAGAAGCTATTTTTATTTTTTATCAGTAATGGAAGTAATCTTTAGTCGCAGCCAAATCCGATCAAATAATCCCAAAAATCCATCCTTCTGTTCCCCGAGTGTGTTACCGACTGTACATACTGTTCCAGCTGTGTGTGACGTTAACATACTTCACTGTGTCGACACATGAATGTTGATGAGGGTGTGTGTGTTGAAGTTATGAAATGTTGGTCTGAAGGCCTGTTGGGTCTTGTTGTTGATGAAGCTTTAGGAGACTGTCCTGAAACGGGACGATCATCAGAATCCAGGGCTCAGTTTGTTTTTTGAAATTCGAACCTCGGAAACAATTTAATGTTCAAACTGTAATAACATTTACAGTCTATAAGTGAAACAGACAGTTTGAAGTAGTAGTAGTCCAACAGAGGAAGCTCATTTTCATCAAAAAAGGAAGTCCAGTTTGAGAAACAGGTCAATGAGTTTGAAGATCTTGGAGATAGCAAAACATTGCACAGTGATTTATAATACTATGAGACCAGGTTTTCAACTTAGAGGTCGACCGATAGTGGATTTTTAAAGGTCGATATAATGTTCTGTTGCGCGTCTCGTTGTTAAATGCCACTCTTGCAAACCGTTAATGTACGTGCATATTCCCGGGGTAAGGGTTAGGGACGTACATGAAACCTGCCTTGGCGGAGGTCTGCGCTCTCCGAGTGCACTTTTAGTTTATATTTGCACTCTTTTGTACAGCAACTGCTGCATAAGCCCAACAATTTCCCTCACGATAAATAAAGTTCTATCTCATCTTATCTTAAACTACAAATAAAATGTTGCTGTTACATACACACCACCTACCTGCCAGTTCCCATTTCAGCGCCGGAAGTTCTCTAAACTAAACTGTTTAATATTCTTACTAATGTTCTCATCTCAAGATGTTCAGTAAAAACATCCTCTTCTGCTTTCTGTGTTATTTTGCCTTCACTTCCTCTTTTTTCTTTTCCTTGAAGTCAAAAGGGAGTGTGTGTGATTCAAACAAACGTCCACTCAGCAGAGATGACCCGAGCTTTACAGCCTCAGGAAATGTTCCCTTTTAGTGTCTCTGTCAGCTAGTCGGCCTGTCAAACACACTAAATCTAACACCATGCGCGTATAGCTGCTCTGCACTTTCCTCTTTTAAAGGTTTCACCCTCACTTCCTCTCCTCAAACAACTGTTCTTTGGTTCCTCTTTTCTTAACGCTCGCCTCACTTATCGCCAGCCAGAAAGAAAGAAAATGATACAAAACATTCAGAGAGTTTTATCTTTTGCTGTCTTTAAATTCAGGTGAAGGTCTGAAAGGGTTGATTGTCACTTTTTTGAGTTGCCGCCCTGCTGTCTTCTCCTGTACCGAAGTGTTTTGGAGATGCTGACCCATGGCCCAGATTTATCAAGTTGTTAAAGCTGCATTCTCCCAGTTAGATGGTATTGCAGAAAATTCTCATATGAATGTTAAACTGCAGATGGACTGTCTGTTGATGCTAGGAAATATGTTTTGTGATGACTGTAACAGAATATCCACAGAGGACAGAAAGAAGTCTGTAAATAAGTGATTATCTACTGTGTATTATATAGGGTGTTTTCGATTCAGAACAGTATTAAACACTCGGTTGTTCGGTTTGACATCATTTCTTACATATTTTTTTATTTTTTGGCCCCTTTATTTGACATTTTTATTGTTTATTAACTGTTCACGATGACTGAAATCTGCAAATACTTTGCATTAATTATTTCCCTTGTCCAAGTAAATGGCATTTTATCGTATACTGTTTGCAAAGCTGTTCTTTCAAGTTAAAGAAGAACATAAAGTGTTACTGCAGAAGTATGTTTAATCATAACAAAACTGATCGTACCACGAGGGCAGATGTTTTCAGTATGCCTGCGGTTTATTTTCTGACTCTGGCGACAGTTCCCGCATTGTGCTGCCCCTTTGCCTACACAGGAACAAGAGGAGGAAGTGTTTGTTTCCATGTGTTATGAAGTGTAGCACGATCATAATGGCAGAAATCAGCAGACTCTGACTCAGTCACTGGTGTGGCAACGTGTAGAGTTGATCAATTAGTCGTTTAAGTAGCTGATTATGCTCCACTAACCCCAACAACTGGTAGAAAATGTCCAACAGAGATTCATACTTAAAAATAAGACAAACACAGCAGAGGTTTTCACTAAAACTGCTGAAGTAAATTCAGGACAATTGTGTTTTGAGAATAAACAGTAAAATGCTTTTGTCAGCGTTTCTGTAAGTGAAACCACAGGTTGTGTTTTCAGGCTCAACATCAGTTAAAAAAGATGTGAGCTTCAAAAATGCTCACATTAATGATTCCTGGCCGTTTATCGTCAGACGAGGTTTCTCCCAGTCCGGGAAAGATTTTCTGTATTTAGCAGCAGGAGGCGAGTCAGGGCTTGTTCTGAAAGAAGCTGGTTCTTTATCCGCCTGGCCAGAGTCCACCGGCTGATGTTTGTCTGATGATGATAAGCCCCGGTTTCTTTTGCACTGTTGAATATTTACCCACAATCCTCATTTCCACTCAGCTCAAAGTCTCAAGTTTCTCACAAGAGCTTGTTTAGGTGCACACATGCGCACACACACACACACACACACACACACACACACACACACACACACACACACACACACACACACACACACACACACGTTGAACACAGTGACACGCCATTTCAATGTTTTCCGTGACACAGACGGAGATAAAACAGTAAAAGATTGGCAGATATGTTTTTTTTTTAAATTGAAACTACCATCTGAAATGTTACCATGATCCTTATCAATCAGTACTGCATCTTTTTTAATTTTAAGTATTCGCATTGTTTACATCCATGTTTACTAGCTAGCAGTCTTCTAAACATACATTATTTATGTTTACACTTAAACTTACATATGTATTTGTACATTTATACTTGCACACATCCACACACACATGCATATGGACATGTGATTTATGTGAAAAATTAAGGCAGAAAAGAGGGAGAGGGGATGGTCTTTCCACATACATGTATACTTAATCGCATGTATACTTAATCACATGTATACTTAATTGCATGTATACTTAAATATGCCTCCAATGCTTCTTTTCACCTAAACTTATGCAAGAAATAACGGAACAGCTGTTCACACCAGAGTAGCTAAGGAACCAAGAGGTGTTCATGTAGCACTAATGTTTTATTGGCTTTATTAGTTGGACTTTGTTTTTTAGCTACATCCACTAAAACAGCATGAAGTCACCACTGGAGATGCTCTGTTTCGGTTTGTTTAAGTTCCCATTTGATATACTATATTTTAGTTTTTCCCCAATCCGTTCAAACATAAAAAGCTTTATGTTGTGACAATCTCTTATTCTGGAAATTTGGACTTAATGTACAAAACCTGATAATTAGACTGAATTATTATTTTATTAAACCTTATTCATTGAGTGGAATTGAGTAACAAATCGGAGATGTGTGCTGTGAATCCGAGGTGTGGTATGCCAGTTGCATGCAATTTGCAGTTCAATGTTAAAACATGTCGTGAGCACATCTGAAATCATTAATTTTACTGGTAAAAGAATGAGTCAGTGTAAGAGTGAAAGGGTGAGTGTACAGAGAATACACTCATAATGAATTGTAGATATAATGGAAATAACCAACAAGTGATAAGGATAATAATCAGACACATGTTGATGTCCGAAACGGTGTTATCTTTTTCTTCCTTGGAGGGTATGATATTTAAATCATGTGGTTGAAGGACATCCTCGCTGATCCATGAATGAATAAATATGGTGGAAACTTCGTCACGTCACCCGTATTCTTCTTCTTCTCTCCTGCAGGATGCGGAAGCTGCCCTGCCGCTGCGTCACCAGTCACGGGCCTGGTGCTGGTGCATGTGCCTGGGTCTCGCCCTCATGCTGTCTGGAGTGGTGGTTGGAGGAGCCTACCTGTACCGCTACTACGTCCTGGAGGTGAGCTACCAGCCCCGACAAGGGTGGGAAGAACAGGTAAATTGAACAATAATCAGATATCAAAGGATCAGTAAAGGAGACAGATTAGACTAAAGGCAGAAAAGGCAAACTTGCAGCTTTATTACTTGCTTATCTAAAGGCCCTGACACACCGAGCCGACGGCCGTTGGTGAGCTTCTGTGGGCCGAGCTTTGCAGGGTGTCCCTGTGAGGGAAGTCGCTCTGATTGGCTGTTCAGCTTAAACAAATAAGAGCACGAGAAGAGAAACGGAAGTGAGGAAAGCAAGCCACCAAGTAAAGACAAGAGAGCGCACACAGAAGGCTCTTCTCGTTTTTCATCTTCATCTCATCTGATCATTCCAATACACGGATATTTTCACAACGACATCAGGAATGAAGCTAAGTGATGAGTGAGAGTGCTGTGAAACTGGTCAGAGTTATTTCATCTCACGCAGGCGCAGAACGTACATGCTGACTAGCTGTCAGCTGTCATCTTTGCGTTGTGTTCAAGTGCAACTTGTGAAAGACGATGTGAGGCGACGCAACAGTTGTCCTTCATCGCCGTTTGCAGCCCAGGAGGATTTAGCCACTTAAAAGTCCTCTGGAGACACAGCATCACAGGCTTTACAACAACCACACAAACAAATCATGCATACAATAAATATAATAAAATAAAACATGAAAGTAATAATCTGATAAGTGAATATTAGAGTTATAGTCCACGATCCAACACAAAAACAACATCACAAGCATATGACGTGTAAATCACATCTTGCAGGAGAAAATGTGAACTGACAAACTCGACAGGTTGAAGCAGGTAAACTGCTTTGAGCTGTTTTTACGTCAAGTTCTAACTCCACCTACCTGGGCAGGTTTTAAAGAAACACCAGTGGGAATGATACACAGATCTATTCTTCTTGCTTTATGCTGATTTATAACTGTGGAATCAGCCAAAAACAGAAACTAAACAGAAAACACAGCGGTGAGAGTCTTTATAATAAATTAATCTTCGTTTTCCCTTTCAACTCTTCTTTATAACTTTACAGTATTCCCTCCTTTAGTTAGATTTATTATGTCCAGGTGATTTGAACTCTTGTGGCACATAACACGACTATAAGTCTACAGCCACACCAGCAGACGCATGAGGCTGTAATGTTCATACTCCAGAAAACTAAATTTGGATGGATGAATAATGCAGAGACAACTTTCCATTAGTGGGTTAAAAAATGTTAAAAAATAAATTGCACAAATACACAAATCCAAAATTTGCCTCAAATAGCTTTACAATCTGCAGCGTACAACATCCTCTATTCAGATGAGGAAGAACTCCCCAAACAAACAATTTTAACATAGAAAAAGGAAGAAACCTAAAGAAGAGAAACAGAACAATGATATTAGGTAGACAAAGATAATGTGAACACAATATGGATCCAGGGCGACATCAAGAAACTCACCTCTTCTCAACCATAAAGAGGAGACATGCAACACACAAGAGACAGACTCAAGGACGCCATTCACACAGTGGGAGAAGAGACGAGGGTGAGGTTGTCTCGAGGACAAAGACCAGATACAACATGGAGACCACATGAACTGTGATTGGTCTGTTTGTGTTTCCTCCTACACGTTTCTAATGCCAGTAGAGTTTGTTGAGAGTTAAGGCAACATTAAAGACGTTGGATAAATACTCAGTTATCTTCCTCTCAGTGACACAAAGACATTCCCACAGCAAACTGATGCATACCATGATCCAGAGACTTTGTTTCTTGCATTCTGGTGACTTTTAAAGAAGTCTCACCAGGTTTTAAACAGCATAAGAAATGTCTTGTGTAGGACAACAGGCAGTGTTACAGTTTACAACCTTCACTCAACACATTGACGTGCATTCATATCTTCAATAGTGATACAAGCTCAAACTGGAGACGTAACTTTCTGGGTCTTTTTCTGCCTTCTTTCTCATGTTTTCTGTCTTTTTCGACTTCCCCTTGTCCCTGCAGGACGACGAGGTCTTTGTGTGTGGGGTGAACTACCGTGAGGAAGACTACATGATCCAGGAGGAAGATGAGGTATGAAGCTGTACAACACAACACTTCCCATTCTCATGCAGCAGCTTCAGGAGTATCGCACGTCACTTTATTATTTTCTCTTCCTGCTGCTTATCAGACGTTGGTGTTTGTGTTCAGTACATGTGACATGAGGTGTTTTTATTTAATCATTACAGACTGAGTCACTGATTGATTGATGACCTGAGTTACTGACTAATTGACTTCAGCCTGCAGTGGACTCACAGTAAAGTCATTTAAATCTGTTTATACCCACAGAGCTTTGGTACTTTTTATTCAGTATTGACACACAAATGACCACACTGTTGTTTTTGACAGATCAGCAGCTATTTTGATAATCAATGAAGTCAATCTTCAAGGAAAAATGCAGAGCATTTGGTGGTTCCAGCTTCTCAACTGTGAGAATTTGCTGCGTTTCCTTGTCTTACATTATAGTACATTTAATGTCTTTGGGTTTTGGACTGCTGATCAGGCAAAACAAAACATCTGAAGACATCACCTTGGGACATTTAACATTTCACAACAACATCAATTAAATGGCCGATGTTTTATTTTGTAGATGCATGTCTGACTAGTCTGACTCACCGGATGTATGTTACCATTTTGCAAGTGGTTGCTGCATCCTGTGCTTGGGACCGCCCAAGATGATTGTGATTGTTTTGAAAGCAAGAGTGTTTTTCTCTGCTCTGATAGGGCTGGAGAGAGTGAACAGTAAACAATGAGGCTGATGCCAATCAGATTAAATTACGAACTGTAACACTGGATTATATGCTGCAGCGTTTCTTGTCAATCCCTTGTGGCTATTTAAATCCAGTGTAGAATGGTGGACTGTGTCACTTTCAATCACAACTACTTTATATAGAGGTAGTTACTAAATATAAGTACATTACATTAATGACTTCTGATGAAAAAATGCTGACCATAAATTGAGTTCAGGCACGTCTTTGAAAGCTGAAATCTGCCCCTCCAGCGAGTAAACAATGGCGATAATTCATCAAATAACCGCCTGTGTGACTGGTTGTGAGACTGGTTGTGAGACTGGTCAATAACGGGATGAACTGGTTTGTAGATTGAGGTGGCGCTGCCGCCGCAGTTCCACCTGCGGCTGCTGCAGGAGAGGATCCGGGTGCTGGAGAGGGAGCAGGTGGCGCTGATCAATGTCCCTGTGCCCGAGTTCGGCGAAGGTGACCCGGCTGACATCGTCCACGACTTCCAGCGGGTGAGACACCCCAAACCTTTCAACCTCTGCTGCTTCCTGTTTGACTCACTAATGACTTGAATGTTTAAGAGCTCATTTGTTATTTCTGCTGATTAACTAATTGATCATGCATCATATTGAAAGTAGATTAGAGGATCTGTATGAAAGATTACAGTTAAATTCTAATGACTACAAAAACAAGGTTTATTTTTATTGGAGAAAAAAAATTAAAAAAAATAGTGCTCTGTAAATATTAGTTTTCTTGGTTTGTAAATGTTTGTCTTCTCTCTCAGAGGTTGACCGCCTACCTGGATCTGAGTCTGAACAAGTGCTACGTCATCCCGCTCAACACCTCCATCGTCATGCCTCCCAGAGACTTCTTGGAGCTGCTCGTCAACGTCAAGGTAATCAACAACTTCTCTTTACCTGTCGGACTGAAGTTTCACCTTTTAATCCCGACAGTTAATTAAGTTTTTGTTGATCATTATGATATCTGGTTCCTGCAGAGATATTAAATAATGAAATATTATTTTTTTCTTTGACAAAATCATAGCTTAAGATCATAGCTTAAACTCCGTATTTAAGGGTTGGCAGGTATTAGTGGTGATAATGTTTGTGTAGTATGTATTAATTGTTTGTATTTTTTGTCTTCCCTCTGCCCAGGCCGGCACCTACCTGCCTCAGTCTTACCTGATCCATGAGGAGATGATTGTGACTGAGCGCCTGGAGCACGTCGACCAGCTCGGCTATTTCATCGACAACCTCTGCCGCGGCAAAGACACCTTCAAGCTGCAGCGCAGAGACAGGATTCTGGGTAAGCACAGGAAGTCATTCAGGCCTTTTATTTATGTGTATTAAAATCAATTTTACATTTGAAGGTAATAGATGTATCTGTGCCTGTGAGTACATGTAGCTACTACTGTGTTTATTCCCCGAAAGCAGCACACTAACTCCCTCCGTTCGTTTTACAGGTATGCAGAAGCGTGAGGCTCTGAACTGCCACAAGATTCGTCACTTTGAGAACAAGTTTGTGGTGGAAACTCTGATCTGTGAGCCTTAAGAGACCTTGTCGCCTCACACCTGCTCTTAAAGTCACTGGCGTGCAGTGAAATCTGTGTTTTTAATCCTCACCTGTCTTTTTTTTCCTGTCCTTTACTTCAGGTAGTTTGAGTGAGTGAGAGGAGTGAAATGTGAAGCTGTTTGGTAAAAATATTCATTGATTGTGATTTAAAAAAATAAAGGTGAAGAGTTGTGTATTTTTCCACTTTTCTGTACGGGGATCTTCTTGGAATCTTTTCATAAAATAAGTAGTTAAAATTCAACCGAGTATAAAATAGTAAATTATTTTAATCAAAATCACTGCAATTATAGCATGAACATGTATTTCAATAGACAAGGGTAAATGTAGTTTGCCTTTCTTTCAGTCAAGACATAACATTTCAAGAGAAGGGGCAACTTTTGTACCACTCATCCTGGTTGTCGAAGCAGATCGGTCCAGGGAGACTTTTTTTTAGTTTTTTGTATTTTGTCTGCTGTAGCTATTAATACACTGCACCTGTTCTTTCTTAACTGGAAAATTATCTTAAAATAAGAGTGTGGATACTTGCTTCTCTTGTTTAGCTTTAAAAATAAGTTTGTATTAAATAGAAATGAGAAAATAAAATTCACAGCAAAGAGTTTAAACACACACTTATGTTAAAATCTTTTTCTCAAGGGTTGTCTGTCTTTTTTTGAATGTGTAATTTTTTGGATAACTCTTTTCTTGTTGTACTAATTTGTGTATATAATCTCTTTAAAGATATGAACAGACCAACACAATAAACAAAATAGAAAAAACAAACAGTGCTGTTGTGTGATTTCGTTCATTTAAATCCTCATTAAGATGCCAGTGTCCTCTGAATTATTAGCGACGCTAGCCTCACGGCTTTGTGGACCACTTTAATCAATCCTTAATTATCTCAACAACTATTGGATGGATTGTCATGAAATGTGGTTCAGACATACATTTTTCCCCTCAGGATGAATTGTAATAACTTTGATGATCCTCTGATTTTTCACCTAGTGCCACCATCAGGTCAACATTTTAATTTGTCCATTAGCATTTAGCTCACAAAGCTGCTAACATAGATATAAACCATGAATATTACTGTGTACTGTAGCTGACTTTGTACCTAGTGACTCTGCTGTGTCATCATGTGACTTTGTGTCTGCAGCCGTCACCTCGGTGGACTGACCCTGGATCAGCTGTCACAGCGGGCTCTCAGCCTGCGTGTCATTTGATCACAGTGGAAATGTGTCCTTGATTAAAGCACTAATCAGAGGGACCTCGCCTGGGGGGATCATGGGAAATGAGCCAGGTGGTTAACGGTGGTGTGTCACCTTGAAGGATCAGAGAGAAGGTTGTTCAAAGTGGTCATATAACTATAGAGGTTAGTTACCGCTGCAACACTACAGCCTGTCACATCATCAACTCTTTAATTAAAAATAAAAAAATCTTACTGAACTAAACTTTAATTTCATCACATTTTTTTGAATAACTACAAAGCTTTACAGAAATTAGATTTGGACAAGACAACGCATCAAATATTCAGTGCTGGACAGGAACTAAGTATATTTACTCAAGTAGAACCACTACTTAAAAACTGTACTTGCGTTTAAATTTTATACTTCTACTCCACTACATTTATCTGACAGCTGTAGTTTCTGGTGATTTTGCAGCTTAAGACTTTCACCCGAAATCATTTTATAAAATATAAAACATTGCACTTTTAATAATAACATACATTTTGTGGTTAAAATTTTGACTTGTAATGAAGTGTTTTTAAATTATATTGGTACCTAAAGGTGCACTAATCAGTGTTTTTAAATTGAAATATCTCAATGACTATTGGATGGATTGTATTTCAATTTTGCACTGATGTTCATGGTCTCCAGAGGATGAATCCTACTGACTTTAGTGATTGTCTGACTTCCTGTAGCGCGACCAGCTGGTCCATTTTTTTCCTATCCATCTCTCAACATCTACTTGATTTATATGATTCCTACATCATGTATCTTAATAACTTTGGTGATCCTCTGACTTCTCATCTAACATTGCTGGAAAAGCTGGAAGCTAAAGACACACTATTGAAAATTACTTTAATTCTCTGTCCTCCACTGTAGGCCCATCAGATGAAATTAATATCAGTGTACAGTAGGCTACAGTCTATATAGGTCCAAAATGTAGTTAGCGTAGCTTAGTACAACTAAAAGTGTATAGGCTAAATGTATTAATAAGGCAAATATTCAGTAGAAGGTGCTTACACTACATTTCCACCACGTCTGTCAGATATAGTAACATACACCATGAATAACTTCACACAACGACATGAATGGCTGCATGGCATATCATTGTGGGGTGTGATGGTTAAAATGTGACAACAGCAACATGATCTGTGACTGTGAATAAAGCACGAAACCTCTACTGCCAAACTGAGGATTTAAATCAGGATAGTGTCTTTGCAGTCGCAGCGAAGCCTCTGGTTCTGATTACAGAGTGGACAGGTGAGAGAGATAACTGCAGACACACAGTCCACCCCCACTTTGCACTGATGAATGTGTCGATGTCATCACTGCACTCATACTGTGTGTGTATCAGTGTGTGTCACTACAACATGTGATAGAGTAGGTGGTCTTTCATGCTTCTTTCCATCCTAGTGACTCAAAATTGTACAGATAAAATGTGATAATGACCCGATAATAGTGTCACATTGCATAAACTGAGTTTGATCAAATGTTAATTGAAATAAAAGTGCAGTTACTGTTATACAGTAAGTCAAAATAAATCTTTCTGCACCCCTACATTGATATTGATTGGTTGTTTAAAGGTCCCATATTGTAAAAAGTGAGATTTTAAGGTCTTTTACATTATAAAGCAGGTTTAAGTGCTTTATAAATGCTGTTAAACTATCAAAACGCTCAATATACAGAGAAATACACACAGACCGTATTCAGAAATTGCTCGTTTGAAACAAGCCGTCAGGATTTCTGTCCATTTGTGATGTCACAAATATACAATATTTAGACCATTACACGGTTTTAAACGAAACGTCCCAGTTTATTTCCTGTTGCAGTGTATGTGAATAACATCAGCTGACAGGAAGTAAACATGGACCCAAACTGTTTCCTAGCAATGCAATTACGTTGCAATTCTATTGAAATGTGCTAAACGGAGCACATATAAAATATATACCGGATATAAAATATATATATATTATATTTATATATTATAATATATATATATTTGGGCTGTCTTGTTATCATAACTAAGTATAACTTCATGTTTACTTCATGAATATGCTGATAATTGAGGCATCTGATCGAACTGGGTCAAAAACCCTGCTACGACTACAACTCCCAGCATACCTTGCGGTTCCCCCTCGCACTGCCGTCTGTAACAGAGATGGCTTGTTTGACAGACACTTTAACTCATCTCATCAGTTTAAACTCGTTGCAGCAGCTCTTTGTGTCACTATGTGACTTCTGAGAACAACACAACTCTGTAGAAGGTAAGACAAGATATTATTATCTGATACTAAAAAGGGAAAAACAGCTTTTTTTATTGTTGAAAGTGAACTTATTATTAGCATGCTAACATGGAGCTAGCCGCCCGGTGTATCCGTCTCCATGGCAACGGCTGTCTCCATGGCGACGGGCTACTTCCGCCTGGACTTGGCTTGTCACTGTTGAAAGATGTGGAAGAGTTTTATAGTTCATATAAACTTTGAATTAACCACCAGATGATGTCAAATTACCACAGTTAGTTTACTGTGTTGATTATTCACAGTGGTGGAAAGTAACTTAGTAACGTTAGGCTACATTTACTCTGCAATTTTGATGTATCTTAGGCTACTTGTTGGGGCCTACTTTAACATGAGTATTTACATTTTCTGCTACTTTATATACTTCTACTCGAAATATAGTTTTCTTTACTCCACTAAATTGGTGTGACATCTTAAACTATCCAACAGTTCACAAGAAGCCTACATCTGAAATGATTAACGTTAGTCGATTAATCAATTTAAAGTTAGTTGATTAACAGAAAAGGAATTGGCAACTAAACTGGGGAAAAAAAGTTCAGAAACTTGTGTTTGGTGGATTATTTCTCTGTTGTTACAATGCTAATTGACATTGTTTTTTTACATCGTTGGAAAGCCTGTTTATTTACCTTCACAATGATGTCCCACTTGTAAGGATCATGCATTTGTGGGATGAGCAGCACAGCTGATTATGTGGGTAGCGCCCAAGAACAATTTTCCAAAATGCTCTGCCAATGGTAAACAGTGTATTCTCCTGTTAGAATTGACTCTTGTAGCCAATATGTTCCTTGTTACTGATAGAGAGTTCAATCATCCAATCCACCAAACAACTCAAAACAAGAGTCAATTCAAACAGGAGAATACACTGTTTACCATTGGTAGAGCATTTTGGCAAATTTTTCTTATTTGCCAAATATTTGATGATTCCAGCTCCTCCAATGTAAGAATTTTCTACTTTTCTCTGTTTTATATAATTGTAATCTGAATACTTCTGGGTTTTTGGACAAAGCAAGACATTTGGGCTATGGGAAGTTGTGATGCTCTCTGATGTTTTATAGACCAAATCATTAACTGTGGATAAGAATCGGCATATTAATTGATAATGAAAATATTCATTGGTTACAGCCCTAATCCTGTCTCACTATATTGAGGGTCAAAACCAAGAAAAATAACATTCTGGTAGATTATCATTCAATAGCAATAAGGGACATTGTGCCGCCTCTGCAATTTTTCTATAAAAGCAACTAAAACACATGAAAAACTTTCTCTTCTCACATTTCAGTGTAGAAACTCTTTTGTGTTTCTTGTTACAGGTCTTCCAGGAGTTATGAACAACTATGAGGTCATTCGTCAAATTGGAGAGGGTGCGTTTGGTAAAGCCTTCCTGGTTCAAGACAAAGGTGGAGGTGGAGACAGACAGTCTGTGGTCAAACAGATCAACCTCAGAAAGGTACAACGGTTTTATTATGTATGATTAAAAATTAACTCTGTATAGAAGGTATGTCCATGTTTATATGTCCAGAAGAGTGGGGTTTTATCCTGGCCTGCACAAGTTCACAGTCAATAAGCAGTGATTGCTGCAAATTAATGAGATATTAGTTTTAAAGAAAGTTCCATAGAGGAAACTATGCAGCATCCCAAAATATCAAACAAATCCAAAGTTCTGAAAAACATGATATCAGAGGGTTCATTAATTAGGCATTAACCAGTTGTTATCCTGTTGTTTTAGGTTAGTGTTCATTTGCACATGTAGCAGGTTAAAGTGTTGTGCTGTTGGATTAAAAGTTTCTTCACTGCTCAGATGTCAGCAAAGGAAAAGGAAGCGTCCAAGAAAGAAGTGACACTGCTGTCGAAGATGAAACACCCGAACATCGTCGCCTTCATCAGCTCATTTCAAGGTGAGTGTAACACTATTCATGCACATGGGATCATGTCTTTGTGCTCACTATATATAATGTTTACTGTATGTGTGTATAGAGAAGGGCAGCCTGTATATAGTGATGGAGTACTGTGACGGAGGAGATCTGATGAAGAAGGTCAACATGCAGAGAGGAATCTTCTTCAAAGAGGAGCAGGTGAGGTGGACTTTGAAGTGAGGATCCTCCCCATGTTTCTGTCATTATGAAGTCATTTGGTCTTAATAAATATAATAATTGGACTTAATCACACTCACTCACAGAGTAAAACTGAGCTGTGTGTTCCTCAGGTTGTGGACTGGTTCGTTCAGATCTGCCTCGGCCTCAAACACATCCACGACAGGAAGATCCTCCACAGAGACATCAAAGCTCAGGTATCTGACCTGCTTCACTGCTGCACACACTTCACTTCATTCACTTTTATAAAGCAGCTCATTCATGTTGTTAGATATGAGGGTTGAGTGAGCAGAAGTGTGATGGGACTGATGGGACTGATGGGTAGCCACTTCATTACACAAACACACATTCAGGTAAAACTCTGTGTGGTTCCTTCTGAGATACACTGAGCTCAGTGGCTCTCTTTACTCTGATAAACAGTTCAGGGATCCAACTAACAATTATTTTCATCATTTAACATGTCATTACATTTACGGTTAATGGATTAATCATCCGATCTATAAAACATCAGAAAATAGTGAAAAATGCACAGAGAAAAGTACCCAGAGTCTAAAGTGACGTCTTCAAACTGCTTGTTTTGCCTGATCCACAGTCCAACTGGAGAATGTTTGACATTTCTGCTTGAAACTAAATAGTTGTTAATTTTCTATCGAGCAGCCAAATCAACTCATCAACTAATCAACAGTTACACTTTAAGGTGTAATGTGTAAGATCTGGTCAGAATTCTAGTTAAAACATAAAAACAAAATGAACTCACATTACCAACACATTACATTGGAGCTCTCTGAAGAGACCGGTCTCGTAGACAAGGGGCTTTTATTTCCCTGTTGACGGATGGTTTGTTTAAATATCACAACACAAATTTCCATCATAAAATTAATGGGAATCTGTGGTTATCTGCCTTTTTGGAGTTGAAATGCTCCGCGATCGCCTGCAGGCATAGCTCGCTCGAGAGTCGGCCAGCCACGCTCAGAGAATGGCTACAGAGCAGCAGGCAGTGGTGAGGGAAAGAGCTGCTTCTGACGGGGCAGAGAGATACAGACAACTTGACCCTTTTTAACATTACTCTAATATTAGTAGGGATATCAGTCCTCTGTTTTGTTGCTGTGTCTGAAAAAGCAGTTGTCCAGCAATGTTTTATATTTGCAGTTTCCTTCCATTGATGATCCTGTGGGTCTTACTTCACCATGAGCTGTTAGAATAAATCATTTAAACCATGCAGTATCTTGTAAAGTAAACAAACATTGGTCATAAACAAATAAATTCGATAATATTGCAATATTGGTATGAGTTTGTTGTTTTGTCCAGTGCTTTAAGAGCCTGTTTTTAAGGCTAAAGCCTGGCCTAGCATACTGCAAAATAAATTGATTTAACAGTTTCGTACTGCATACTACTGAGGATGCATACTGCGTTCTTCAGTAGTAGTAGGTGGTTTTGAATGCAGCCATGTATTTAAAATCATCCTGATCACAGCTGCTGTTGGAAACATTTCACAGCCACATTCAGGCCTACAGTTTTTGATACTAACACGATTTTGAGTTGACTATGACTTTAATGGAGCTGTACATCATGCATTCCTAGTACAACTTGTACATGGTAAACAACATGATCAGAGACCCTGAGGTTAAATGATTTAATTAACGAGTATTACCATTACAGAGTTCAGGGGATTTTGAGGCTGAACTCTCCATTGTTCTGAACAAAGACCTCGCTGTGTGCCAACTCCCAGAATAACTCAACACAACTGACCATAGACTGTGTCTCTGTTCACAGCCATCACTATCTTTCATCAATCATATCTGTTTACACACACACATACACACACACACACGCACACACACGCACACACACACACACACGATACATGCACAGTCACTGTTTCTCTGCTGGAACACAGACATGCTTTCATTCCCGCTCTCCCTCTGCTCCAGAATATCTTCCTAACCAACGGAGGGATGAAAGCGAAGCTGGGGGACTTCGGAATCGCAAGAATGTTGAATAAGTAAGTCAGTGTCATCTTCACACACACACACACACACACACACACGCACACACGCACGCACACACAGAGTGCAGCTGTTTATCACTGAGAGCTCTGTAACACATGGAAGACCTCCAAACAAGTCATTATCATTCCACAAACTGTCGACCAGGACGTGTAAACACGCAGGTTGGGGAAATAATGAAAAAAGGGGAACAAATTTGTGTCCTGTAAATACCACACTGTGTATGCATGTATTTTTTTATGTTTCCTATTTGAAGATATGATAACCAGTGGTGGAAAGGTGCAAATATATTTTAGACAATAGTGTTCTTCCAACATTGTTTTTAACAGTTTGTGTTTGTCTCTTTCCTGCTTCGACATGACAATGTCCCTGGGCACAAAGCCAGCTCCATAAACAAATTGTTTTCCCGGTTTGGGATAAAGAACTTGACTGGACAGTTTGTATTCAGACTGCAGGGTGGCTAATGTGCTAGCTGCAACTTAGCCAACTTGCAAGCACCTAAATAGCATTTTTCAGTTATGCTTGTTGAAGAGCAATAGGCTTATTCCTATTAGCTTGTCTCTTTCTTACCTATTGGCTATCTCAGTGGGCTGCAGTCTGATGATATTTAGCCAGAAAAGGTGTTTTTAGCTCCTCACATGAAGGTTTTATAGCCTCATTTTATCTTCAGATAAACTTTGCAATATGATTTTGCACGGGGAGAGGTCTGTGGGTTTTGTTCTCCATCCCTTACATTGGAAGCATGTTAGGTAGTGGTCTGTTAATCTCCGGTATGAATAGGAGGAGTGATTTTTACATTTATGTGACTTTACATATTGAACCCTGACTAAGTGTGTTGTGTTTGTGACCTGTGGCTGTGCAGCACCATGGAGCTGGCCAGGACTTGTGTTGGGACACCGTACTACCTCTCCCCGGAGATCTGCGAGAGTCGACCATACAACAACAAGACGTACGTAACGCCATCAGTCTGCATAACACCCACAACCTGAACTAGGTTTTCTTCGATATCTCTTTCATTCTGTTATGAGCTGCGGTGGTTCATAGTTGACACAATCAAAGTCGTGTTTCTATAAAATACAAAAATCAGGGCCGAACTCAGACAGAAAGATATTGGTATAGCCTATAGTGTGTTATAACGAATGTATTAAATATTTATTTACTGATTATAATGCTAAATAGGGGAGGTTAAGGTGTTACGGTTTAATGTTTGTGGTGGTAAAGGTTGTGAGAAAGTCAAGAGAAACATCTAAGAAAGCAAAAAATCTTAATTCTCCTTATGAAGTTTACTAATTTGAAATAGTCAGCAGCTTCCTTAAGTCACAGTTTGACTGGCTGCATGTCATATATCAGTTCCTGAAGGTACAGAATGCTAAAGTATATTGATTTATTGTATACTAATTGCCAAAATAGTATACTATGGTTAGAATACAATTCATCTATATTATTAATAAAGTAGAGGGGAAATAATACAGAGTGTTATTGTTGTTTGTTTCCATCTGCTTTGAGTCCCAATTGGGTGAAGTCCATCTCTTCTGGTCAGTTCAGGGAGGTTCCTGTGAATTGTCAACTACAGAAACAACGAGGAGATCTTTAACCGATTAACGTTCTGTTGCTCATTATGTTGTTGGCTGAAACAAACCACAAAAGCAATTTTCACATGGAGTGACAGTATTTTTTATCGTAACAGAACAACATCATCATTCTCATAAATTGATGATTCATGTTGAAGACATGGAAATGAGGAAACAGCTTTGTTTTTGTATTGCAGGGTCGAGATAGTTAGTCCTAGTGTACAAGATATGACCCTGTTTGGCTGCTTAGCTTGTTATATATAACAATAGCAAAGGCTTTTAGGATGAGGACTAACTATTGTGTTTGCCAAATCTATCTCAGGTAAACGTTAGCTGGAGTTGCTGGAGTGTTAACTTCCCCAAATACAAATAAATAAACTTTATTAAAGGCAGCGTGGGCGATCTTGAGAACTTAGCAAGAGTACACTAGAGTTTTAAAAATGATCCAACTGAAAAACCGAGCCCAGTGTTGCCAACTCTTCTCCCATGAAAGTACCTTTACCCACTCTGCCTTTTAAATTATCAAGTTAGTTAGCCAGACATACTAACAATTGAAGGTTAGGTTAAAGCACATAAATTCTTTTGCCATTTTGTTTTCAGTTTTGGAAAGGAAAGACTAAAACCAAACTCTTTAAAAGCAGAACATCTCTATTACAACAGCACCATGCACACTGTTTCAACACAGCCTGCTGTGCCCAGTAACGGTGTCTAAACTATGATTGGATAGTCACGGTTTGGGGGATAGGTTTAGAAAATGGACTAAATGAACGCTGACCCTGTGTGCAGAGAGGAGCTTCCCCTTTTTATTTTTCTGAGATAGGGGTGAATGCTTCTGCAATCATACTGTCATCCAATCTGGTCGTACTGCAGTACATTCACTCACAGGGGTGTTTCATTTGAACATGTACACACACATACTCGCTAACAGGAAACTCAGAAGTGAAGCAAACTTGCACACACATGCAAACTGATTATCATTCCCTACCCTCTCTTTCTGTGTGTTTAGACAGATCATTGCTCTGTTCTCCTCTGCGCTCTTGTTTTGATACAACCAAGGTCAAAGTTACTTCCTCTTTCCCACACTCACACAGACATGTTTGGATTGCTGTACTTGTGAGACCCTCATTTACATAATCTATGCCTTAGGCCAGGGGTGCCCAATACGTCGATCGCGATCTACCGGTCGATCGCGAAGGTAGTGTGGGTAGATCGCATGGCATTTAAAAAAAAAAAAAAAAAAATTTTTTTTTTTTTTTAAATAGACGTCAGCCAACAAATTGCAACACTGTTTCACCTGAACTCATCTGGAATGGAGGATGAGATTTTGACACTACAAGCTGACATTCAGTCCAGGGCTCATGGACAGTTCTGGAACTTACTCACAGAGGAAAAGTACCTCAACATGAGGAAATGTGCTACCTCCTTGACTGCATTATTCGGCTCCACTTATTTATGCGAGTCAGCCTTTTCCCACATGAAGATTATTAAGTCCAAATACCATTCCACCTTGACTGATGATCATTTGGAAGTGTGCTTGAGGCTGGCTATCAGCAGCTACTGTCCGGACTATGCATCCCTGGCTGATTCCATTCAGTGCAAGTCATCAGAGTAAGGTAATGACAAAAAATGTACAGAGTTATATTGTACAATATGGGTTCATGCAGTTATGCAAGGTACACCAACATATATTGTACATATAAAGAATACTCAATATATTTATAAATAAATATATGTTTTGCATTTTTATAGTAGGTAGATCATTTTGACTTGGTCATTTTATAAGTAGCTCGCATGCTGAAAAAGTGTGTGCACCCCTGCCTTAGGCCCTAACCCTAACCTTCACCTAACCCTAATTCTAAACTCTCAAATGGTCTTTTGAAGAAGGGACAAAAATGTCCTCAATGTCTGAATATGTCCTCATTCTCATGGTTTAAAACTTTAGTAGGACCTCACAAAGATAGAAGTGCAAGAGCACGCGCACACATGTACATACTTGCTTCCTTGCCAAAAAGGAAAATGCCAAAGCTGTCGTATAACTCCAGAACTGAAAAAGTGTTTACTAGATGTTTCTGTCAGTAGCTGCGTTCTGTATGGAGACTTCACTGTTCTGGATTTTGCCATTATGGTTTTGTTTCTGGACGTTTATGACTTTACCTCAGGGGGACAGAAGATAATGTTAGGCCCTGCCCCAGCATCCTGTTTCAACACGAAATATGTCAAGTTACACAAGATGCACTAAATGAGCTGCTTGGTGACTTCACAGACACTCCCTGATTCTGTCGAGTTTCAAAACATGAGCTTGGAGGACATCTGGGGGTGATATAACAAAATCAGGCAGTTTGTCTATTAAAGTATTATAGTTAAATTAATGTCAGATTGCTTTTAAAAGCCTTCATCATAATGCAAATGTGTGTGTGTCCTCTCTGCAGGGATATCTGGTCTCTGGGTTGCGTCCTGTATGAACTCTGCACCCTGAGGCATCCAGTAAGCTGCACCACACCCAACACACACACACCCAGCACGCGCACGTACGCACGCACGGACGCACGGACGCACGGACGCACGGACGCACACACACAGCTGTAACCTCCAATGCTCCACGAACGCTGAGCTAATGCTAGAATTAATGCAAATTTTAGCCTGCAGAGGGCACTTACACAGTAGAGCAAAATGAGTAACACAAATATTGCAACTTACAATTATTTTAATTATTGATTAATCAGCTAATTGATTAACTGATTGTTGTTGTTTTTTTTAATTTAAAATTGTCAGAAAATAGTGAAAAATGGCCGTTTTGGTGCTTAGTGGTGAAGATGCTGACCATGAACCACAATGTCCCTGGTTCAAATCCAGTCAGACCCCTTTGTTGCATCTCTCTCCCTTCTTTCCTGTAATTTCTCTACTATCATTATCTAATAAAAGCACAAAATGCCAAAATTTACTGAAAAATTAATTTAAGAATTATTTTTTTTTAAAAGTCCTCACTAAAACATCCACTTACTTCCATTATTTTATGTTTATTGTTCAAATGCACACCGTTTTTAACATCTACATATCATCATGCACTGTCACTGTCTCAACAAATCCAAGTCAAACACTTGACTTACATATTTAAGCAATAGCTAAATGGCAATAGCTTTTTTATTTAGGCAACAGCTAAAGGGCGTTGTTCGGCCTGACGCAAAGCGGAGCTGTCAATCCTGGTGTGTGTATCTACCTGTCTTCACCTGCAGTTTGAGGGCAGCAGTCTGCGCCAACTGGTCAGTAAAATCTGCAGGGGGAGCTATAACCCAGTACCAAGCCGCTACACCTACGACCTTCGCCTGCTGGTCACCCAACTCTTCAAGGTCCGACGCTCTTTATTTATTTATTGCTCTTTACAGTGTGTGGGTATGCAACAGTTTCAAGGCAGTTTGTGAAATAGTCTCGAAATTTAATTTATTTGATTTGTGTACATAGACATGAATTTCCCTTTTTTTTCATAAAGCTCAGCACGACTTTCAACAACGTATTTTTTGTGCGTTTTCCTTCGAATGTCCAGCAACACGGAACGCACATGTCAGTTTCTGCTCCAGTCTTTTCTAAATAAAACTACTTAGTTAGGTTTCAGGAAAGATCGACTTGGTTAGGTTTAGGCATCAAAACTTCTTAGTTAGGCTTAGGAAAAGATCGTGGTTTGTAACTTAAGTAAGGAATTTATGTGACAAATAAATCAACGTTGACTTCTGGTTTCACATGGGACACGAACGCCGATCATCTGGGCGAAAGTTCTGTGTTTTTTGACCCACCCATCAACCCCGACCTCCTCCCCATGCAGTGTTCGCCGCTCTTTATGCTTCCCGGTTCACAATTACGTGGATTACATAAGAATTGATTTCTTGCTGATCATCGCGAAAAAAAATGTGAAATTAATGTTTATGTACATGTTTCAATACATTAAATTTCTTGACTATTTCACGAACTGAATTCTGATGACTCTGACCTGAACTCTTATGACTCGTACTTGAACTCTGATAACTTGGAATTGAAGTCTGATGACTTGGACTTGCACTTGAACTCCCTACATTCCTGCCAGTGATTGCATAGGGTGGGAGTATGAATGTGTCTGTATCTGAGTTGTAACACTCTCAAAATGCTATGTTAACTTTGTATTTATCAAACTTCAGAAACCATAAAGAGAGTTTATTTCTATGAAAGGACGAGCCATTAAAACCAGTATAGACAGGAAACTATTGTTACATTTGTAACATCCGTCAGAAGTTGCTGGTTTACCTAAAGGGTTGTCTGACATTTTCACAGTTTTCCAGCAGATTCTTCCTTTAATCACCTGCTAAGTTCTCTGAGTTCAAACTGCAAAACAAGTATACTTAAAGAGGAAAGTGTGAATGTCAGAATGTCAGGAAACTGTTTGAGCAGCTGTTCAGGATATCAGTCTGAGCTGCACATAAGGAAGCTTCCATTGTCTACAGTAGACACTCAGGCAGATAAAACATACTGCAGCACACACTGTTTTTCAGGTCAACCCCCGGGACCGTCCTTCAGTCACCTCTGTCCTCAGGCGTCCCTTCTTAGAGAAACACATCAGCAAACACCTGGACCCACAGGTAATGAATCTGATTGGTTCACCGATAAGTCAATTCAGTGAAAGGTTTAAGGTATTTGAGCAACTTGATTATAGTTTATGAATATTGGGTATATCCCTGGAAAAAAAGTAAAGTCAACAGCCAACATTTACCCTCTATTTGGCAGGTGGCAGCTGTTAATTTCATTCCCTGCTCAGAAGTATAGATGTATAAAAGTGTGTGTGGTTTCCTGTGTGTGCAGGTGATGCAGGAGGAGTTCAGCCACACGGTGCTGCATCGAAACAGAGCAGCAGTGTCTCAGGCTGCTAGAATAAGACCAGGAGCAGCAGGTAACGCCACACATACATACATATACAAATAATATGTATATAACACATATGTAACACAGATAGTAACAAACATAACAGCAGTGACAGAAACGGAATCTTTAACTGGTTTCGGTTCTCATCATATGTGTTGATTGTGGATTCTGGCACCACCTCGTGGTCGTTCACTGACAACATGTTCAGTCTGATCCCACATTGTTGCTACTGGCTCAGCTCCAGCTGCTGTCCTTCAACACATCTGATAAACTGCAGGGAAACACGACTCTCTCCTCGGTCGTATCACTCCATCTCCACGGGAGACGAGCTGGATCGTTATTGGACTGAGTGTGATCGCGTCACATCTTGGCATGCTTTGTGTTTTGGTAACATCAGAACACAAAGTCTTATAACATTGAGGGAGTGTCTGTTTTTACTTGCTAGTCTGCTTCACAATGGTTGCCTAACTCATTTGTCTTCATCTTTCATCTCTGCTCTGACAGCTCTGATGTTTTGCGTGTCTTTCTTTGTTTTGAACAATAAACTAAAATTAGTTAATTCAAACTTTGAGCCGTTTTTGGCATTTTTAATCAGTTTCAGACAGAAGAACAAGAGCAGGAAGAGCAGAACTAAACAGGGAACTCATGCCACCTATGGGTACACATGTACAATATGTGTACAGCAGCTAGTGGAAGGAGAAGTATTCACATCCTTAAATAAAGTAAAAGTACTAAAACTACACTGGGAAGATACTCCACCACAAGTAAAAGTCCTGCATTCAAAATCGTATTTAAGTAAAATGTAAATCAACATTTAGTCCGCTTTATTCAAACTGGTGCGGTTTGTTGGGTGGTTGTGAACACAGTAATCATACTCTGGTGTGGACCAAAACAACCGGTCTGAGACCGCATGCCAGCTTCCAAGTGAACCAAAACACAGGCTGCCTGTGCGGGTATTTGTTGAGATGGACACAGGTAAGCGACAGGTTAACATGAGTGGGAGAGGACTGACCTGGACTTCTGTAGAAGTCCGAAGTTTGCTTGACATCTGGGCCAAAGACAACACACAGAATTTGCTAAATACAGTCCGCAAAAATAGTGACCTTTAAGTCATTGGAGATAAACTGAAGGAGAAGGGATTCGTACGTGCATTCGATCAGTGCCGAGTCAAAGTGAAAAAACTTTGACAGCATTAAAGTCTCTGATTCCCTGCATAGAAATGGCAGCTCCCGAGATGAAAAGATAAATGCGCTCCTTCGTACACGGCCCTCAGCAAGTAATCTTTTTTTATTTGGTCTGCTTTGGTAAGCTTTGTGACGATGCATTTTCTAGCTGATCCAAGAGGCTTTTTAATTAGTTTATTTAGCTTAAGAAGTGGGAGAATTTTCTCTACACATAAAGGAACGCTTCATCCATCAGTTTATAAAAAGAAAATCTAAATCAACACATCTGGAGATACATGGTTACTAGTAACTAGTAACTAAAGCGGTCAGATAAATGTAGTGGAGTAAAAATTTAAATACTTGACTCTGAGATGTAGTGGAGTAGAATTATAAAGTTACATAAAATGGAAAAAGTACAAGTACCTTGAATTCGTACTTAAGTAAATGTACGCCACTGACATTCAAAGTGACAACAATATCTAAAAACAGCATTTTTACATGCTTTGTTATTCTCTCCTGTTATCCAGAGAAGAAACAGAAGTCCAGAGCAGCAGAGAGGCCCGGGGCCGCAGTGAAGAGACTGTCTGCTAAACCAGACTGGAGAGTCCCATTCAGAGCCCACACTCCTGCCCACTACAAAGTAATAATAAACATAATAATAATAATTTATAAACAACACTTGTACCATATATATACAGTATATATAGGTGTTGTAATAGAAAGGAGATGTTCTAATAGAAAGAAGAAAAACAATAGAAGGATCCGAATATAAGAGGCAGACTTTTTTTGTCCGACATTTTTCAGACTTTTTTTTCTGACATTTTTTCAGACTGTCTTTTCAGATCTTTTTTTCAGACTTTTTTTGTCCGACATTTTTCAGATCCTTTTTTTCAGATCCTTTTTTTTCAGACATTTTTCAGACTTTTTTTGTCCGACTTTTTTTGTCCGACATTTTTCAGATCCTTTTTTTCAGACATTTTTCAGATCTTTTTCGGACATTTGTTCAGACTTCTTTTTCAGACTTTTTTTTCGGACATTTTTTCAGACTTTTTTCAGATCTTTTTTTTCAGACTTTTTTTTTGGACATTCTTTCAGACTTTTTTCAGATCTTTTTTTTCAGAATTTTTTCAGATCTTTTTTTTCAGATGTTTTTTTCAGACTTTTTTCAGATCTTTTTTTCCGGACATTCTTTCAGACTTTTTTCAGATATTTTTTTTCAGACTTTTTTTTCGGACATTTTTTCAGATATATTTTTTCAGACTTTTTTCAGATATTTTTTTTCAGACTTTTTTTTCGGACATTCTTTCAGACTTTTTTTTCAGATATTTTTTTCAGACTTTTTTTCAGACTTTTTTCAGATATTTTTTTCAGACATTTTTCTGATATTTATTTTCAGACTTTTTTTTCGTACATTTTTTCAGATATTTTTTTCGGACATTTTTTTAAATATTTCTTTTCAGACATTTTTTCAGACTTTTTTCAGATATTTTTTTTCAGACATTTTTCAGACATTTTTTTAAATATTTCTTTTCAGACATTTTTTCAGACTTTTTTCAGATATTTTTTTTCAGACATTTTTCAGATTTTTTTTCAGACTTTTTTTTCAGACATTTTTCAGACTTTTTTTCGGATATTTTTTCTTAAATATTTTTTTTTTCAGACTTTTTTTTTGGACATTCTTTCAGACTTTTTTCAGATCTTTTTTTTCAGAATTTTTTCAGATGTTTTTTTTCAGATCTTTTTTTCAGACTTTTTTCAGATCTTTTTTTCCGGACATTCTTTCAGACTTTTTTCAGATATTTTTTTTCAGATTTTTTTTTCGGACATTTTTTCAGATATATTTTTTCAGACTTTTTTCAGATATTTTTTTTCAGACTTTTTTTTCGGACATTCTTTCAGACTTTTTTTTCAGATATTTTTTTCAGACTTTTTTTTCAGACTTTTTTTTTTAGATCTTTACCTCCTCTGAAGTCTGCCTCTTATATATATTTGGATCGTTCTATTGTTTTTCTTCTTTCTATTGTTCTAATACTACATTAATTTATGATTGCAGCCTCTTCATCAGAGAGCTGCAGAGAGAGAAGCTGCAGGGCAGCAGAACCAGAGGTGAATTAGATCGACTGTGTCATAAAATTAACCTCTTCACTCCATGAATGAAAATCTCTCAGTTATCAGTGATGTTGTGACTTCTCAATGAGCTTCACATGTGGACTTTGACCTAAAACTATTACTGATGCAGATTTAATGGACAGCAGCCAGTCGGCCATTACCAGCACCACTACGCCCAGCTGGACGCCTTTCAGAGGAGGAACAAGGAGGACGTCCTTCCTCCTCCTCCCCCTCCCCCTCCCCCTCCTCTTGCTCAGGAGAGAGAGAGGGAGCGATGTGAAGACCACACTGTGGAACCATACCAGCTGTGAGTGACCATACACCCAGGGCTAACAAATATTTTCATTATCAATTAATCTGTGGATTATTTTCTTGGGTGATCGATAAACTGTTTGTCTATAAACTGTCAGAAAATAGTGAAAAGTGTCCGTAACAATTTCCCAGAACCCAAGGTGACGTCTTCAAACTCCTTGTTTTGTCCGATCATCCAGAACTCAAATATTTTCAATTAACGATCACATAATCTTGTGAAGCTGGAATGAGGCAGTGTTTGGCATTTTTGCTTGAAAAATGACTTAAAATGACTACAAATGGCTAAAAATGATGATTGAACATTTTCTGTTAATCGACGAATCAGACATGAGAGTTGTGTTGGAAATAAGCTTATTTCCCAAAATGTTGAACTATTCCTTTAAGTCATCAATGGGTTTCCACATTAATTTGTGATGTATTGTCATAATAGAGTTTGGTCAAAACCTGTAACATTGTGTTATTAACAATAACAACCACATCCCTGTGTCCACCCCCTCACCTGTCTTCCAGTGTGGCTGCTGCTCGTAATGAATACCTGCAGAGGAGACACGAGGCCAACCAGTACAAGCTGAGAGCAGAGAAACAGCTGGTACGATGAAGCTCAGCAGCTTCACATGTCTGTTCTGTTACCGACACATGCTGACTCTACTGACTCTACAACATATTTCTGATTATTGGATTATAATTTTAGCTGTCAATTCATTAAGGTTCCTTCCAATTTAGATAAATCACTGAGGGAGCATAGTAATTCCCTGAATTTCAACACATAATAACAACACATAGGAACCTGATTCAAACCCGTAAACCTCAGTTGTGCCGCGCAAAACCACAACAGGAGAATAACTTTTCGATCTCATTCAGAGTAACAATCAAAAACATTTTATCGACCAAGTGAGGGAGGGTATGAACTGTAGCATTGAAAAGAGAAATTTAAAGTCACTATGTGGAGAATTTAAAACTCTAAAAAATAAATTATAATAAAATAATGCCGAGTTCCACTGCAACTCTAACCTTTGACCTTTCCTCTCTGCCCGTCAGGGTCTGCGTCCGTGTACAGCTGAGAGCAACAGGAAGCCCAGTGGTCAGGAGCAGGAAGTGGGACGACCTGAACACCAACATGCACCTCAGGACAAGAGGCAGGAAGGACAGCAGGTAGGACACACAGGAAACACGCCAGTCATTATAGTGAAGGGACAGCACTAGAGCTCATGAGCTGTGACTTTTTTCAGAATCCTTCAATTATGTTTAGTACCAAATTTAGTGAAGACCGAATGAAATGTGTAGAAGGGGAGTTGGCTTTTGCAAAACATTCAGGATGGTATAAAATCTATGCAGATATAAATCAGTGTTTCACAGAAATCCAGGAAAAAAATGTATTTGCTTCTACACCACAGAGCTCTAGAGCTTTGAACCACATGTTGGCTTTACAGAGGTGGAAAGTTGCTACGTACATTTGCTCAAGTTCTGTATTAAGTACAATTTGAAGTACTTGAGTATTTATATTTTATGCAACTTTATACTGTGTGTGTGTGTGTGTGTGTGTGTGTGTGTGCAGGAGTACATGCGTCAGCTGGATCTCATCAGACAGCAGTATCACCAGGAGATGAGACAGATGAGGCTGAGAGCTGAAGTAGAGGTACAAAAACGTTATTCCACTTCAGGCTCCAGTTCAGCATTCAGGTTTGATGTGGTCTGTCCAATTCCAAAGGCTGAAATTCAGAAATATTAGGTGTGATTTTTTGAGTACATTTTTAGCATTCGTGCAGCCCTCTTTATCCAGTAATCTTGGTGATCCTTGAAGACATCACAGTACTGTACAGCTATGATACAGTATATATCATTATAGTTATACATACTTCAAATTATATAATGGTGGATTAACACCCTCAAATTGGAGATTCACTACAATACTTTCTAACCTTTGTTCATGAGTGGAAGGATTGCTGAGCATCTTGTTTTTAGCCTATATATGTTTACATTTTGTCAAATTGTTAAAAGTTTGGCAATGCACCCATAGATGTAAAGACAACTATCACTGGATTACTTTGATCCTGAAGAAAACTTAAAAACATGTTGATTGTCAAGCAAGTTCTGAAGCGTCTTTTTTCTATGATTTCTAAGTGGATTCATGGACGTTTATTTTCTATGGACTGAGTTATAACTGAGAAGGAGTGGGATTTTTGACTCAAATTCACCTCCTGCAGTATCTTTGCCTTCCCTTCAACTCTCTGATGCCCCCCTGGGGAGGCTTTTGTCTTTGCCCTGCTGAATGTCAATTACAGACCACGATATCCTGTAATTTCACCATGGTTAAAATGCAGTCCGGAATGACGAGCTAAATTACAGAGGAACACAGTGAATATTTCATCCCCCACCTCCTCCTGTAATGTTGATCCAGTCTGAATGTGCACACTAAGAACAGACATTAGCTCCTCCTATCAACTCAGATAATAACAGCAACGCTTAGTCATTGTGAATTTATCAACATGATTAATGAGACAGAGTAAACCATTCATATATTTTCATTCTATCATGTGTCAGCCTCAGCCACAACACAAACATGGAACCTTTGTGGTGGAGAAACCCAAAGACCCAGAACCTGAGCAGCAGAGAGCTCCACCTGCACAGGTAAATACTGACAAGAAATCAGTTGAGTCACACTCTTTCTGGCCATAATTACTTTTTATACTCAGTAAACATGTTGGTAAGCAAACCAACAAGCAAAAGATACTCTCAAAAGATTGTTTTGTTATTAATCATTCTATATAAGATTGTGGTGAAATTTGTCAACAAAAAAAAAATGTGTGTATGTCTGACTATTACATTTGTATAGCACCAACAAGTCAATTAAAAGTGCTTTATATGAGACAACAAGGCAGTAGACAAGATATAAAAGAAACACAAGGCAATATAAAAACACATAAATAGGATAAAAGAATTACAAAGTATAATAGAAGATTAAAATATGATACAATAGGATGAAACAGATTAAACATTAGAATAAAGATCATAGTGCATGATATAAATAAATACTCTCAAATTTAACTCAATAAAATGCAGTAGCAGTGTAGCCATATACAGCTTATAGCACAATAAACTAAAACAAAACACACCTTTGCATTTGGTGATATATTCCTTAATTTCTTTGAACACTATGTTTGTTTTCCTCAGTGACATCCTCCCATCACGGAGCTACTCTCCAGAGATAAAAACATGCAGCCACAGAGTTGTTTCAGAATAAACCTCACAAGTCATGTTCATCCCACAAGCTCTGAGTGCCCCCCGAACAACAATCAACAAAAAAGTAATGTATTAGTCTCTAATAGCATGTCCTTCGTGTGTTTCGCTCTTGCTGCAGGACATCGAAGCAGCTCTGAGGCAGATCGGAGGGGAGAACAGAGATCAGAAGAGAGCGCTGGAGAGAAAACACAGAGAAAAGGTGACTAGACTAAATATTCAGCTCAGACAGTCAGAGCTGATGTCTTAACACCAGAGTTAGACCTGTCTTTGAGCCTGGTATTACAGCCTCTAATCACTAATTTCTCTGTTTAATGTAGAATAGCATAAGGTACCCGAAATAAACAGCTCAGTTTTCAGCCCGCTATACACCTAAAATCATCAAAGTTGGTTTGTCAAACATTTTGCTTAGAGGTACACGACTTGAACACTCCCTGCCAGATTTACATGACGTGCTGTGGATATTCCTGCTCTCAGAGGATGGCCCCTTTGGATTTAACAGCACCATGATAATGAAGATGTTATCTAGAGTTTGATTGTCATTTGCTTGTTTTGTTTTGTCATTTCTGCAGAAAGGAATCATGTTTGAGATCCGGTTAGATGAGGAAGGGATGAAAGAGGACGAAGAGAAGGAAAAAGAGGAAGGAAGCAAGGAAGAGGAGGAGAAAGAGGGTGATGGAAAACAAAAGGAGGAGGAAGTAAGTGACAACTCTCTCTGTTTCTCTTTCACACCCCCTCTTCTTCTCCTCTCTCTCTCATTCTGTCCCTGACTCCCCGAACAGGAAGTGGACCCTCTGAACCAGACTCTGAGCTTCCAGGAGGGGGAGGAGTTGAAGCTCAGGGATTGGTCGGAGGTGAGGAGGGGGTGGAGCCAGAGGACTCCTCAGACTCTGCTGGACGCACTCGCCAACATGGACGTCAACTCCGTCTACAACACCGTTGTCGAGGCTGAACAAGGTGCATTTACACCTCTAAAACGTCTGAGTGAAGAGGCCCAAAAGTTTATTTAAATCAAATATTGTAACTGTCAGTTATCTATTATTGGTTAGTGACAAAAGCAGTTCATCATTTAATCTCCTCTCTCCATATTTAACTTTTAACAACAACCAAAGTTTCACAAATTCTGAGTTTATTTCTTTTCTTTTCTGTGCTTTCCTTTTCTTCTTCTCTTACTTTGAAGGAATACTTTGACATGATTTTGATAAATATATTTATTTCACTTTCTCTCTGAGAGTTAGAAGCTCAGATTGATACCACTCTCATATCTTTAGTATGAAGTTACAGCCAGGAGGGGGTCAGCTTCGCTTAGCATTAAGATTGGAAACAGGGGGAAATAGCTAGCATGGCTCTGTCCAAAGGTAACGAAATCCACTTAGGCAAAAGTGCAACAAACTTCCGCTGTGAACTCTGACCTTCTGTCCAGGTCATTGTGCTGTACTGCTGTACTGTTGTACAGTTGAGAAGCTTGACCATGACAATGCAGTATGTATGACCCAGGTATGTCTCCTGACCACACCCCCCCTCAGGTGAAGAGGCGGCAGGTCGCAGGCAGTGGGCCGACGACCCCCCCAACACCCTGCTGAACGCTCTCGCTCAGGCTGAACTCACATCATCAACTCTGAACTCAGTGACTGCAGGTCAGACTTCACTCACTCTCACTGACATCTGACTGATCAACAGACATCACAGTTAGAGAATAATGGTTTAAATGATAAGGTGTTCAGTAAAATAATTTATTTTACGACATAGACAGAAAACCTGAGGAAACGCTTTAAGATTTTTAGAACAATCGCTTAAAAAATCTGACATACTAAACTGTGTTTACTCTCAGATTCAGAGCCAGAGGAGGACAGAGCAGAAGAGGAGGAAGAGGAGAGGAAGGAGGAAGAGGAGGACTCTGATGTGGAGATGGATGAAGAGCGTCTGGAGCCGAGGTCAGATGATGACGACACGTAAGTCAACACCTCCTTCTGTTCACTGCTCTCTGTACCTCTTAATTTCTTATGAACATAATTATAGTAAAACATCATAATTAGTGTGGGTGAGGTAAACGACATAAAGATACAATTTAGATCTATCTCATATTTATACATGTTTCGGTGGTGTCCTTGTGATGAGTTTTATAAGTATTCCACTTTTTTATTGAACTCAAGTTGAATTCTCAGAACATGAACATATTGTATATTTCTTCGATAACGTTCAGTCGCTCCTCATTGCCTTCTCGGTTGCTGCTAATACAGAACTTTAACAAGATATCTGTCTTCATGTTGTATATGTTCCCGCGTTCGGTTACATAAATATAGCAGAAAACAAGTCTTGGGTATTTCATAACCTAATATTACTTTCAACAATACCCAAATTTCATCATGAATGTTTTCCTTAATAATTTAGTTTGTAAAAATTGAATAAGTTAAGATGGCTGATTTTTGCTTGCCTGTAAATGTTGTACAAGCAGAGGAACTTAAGAGCATCCTCCTGACCTACATCGTCATTACTTACAAACATGTTGATCATGCGTATTGATCAATTCCCACAAAAAGATCATTTTAATTTCCTTTTTCTCATCAGGAACTTTGAGGAGTCGGAGGACGAGCTGAGGGAAGCGGTGGCAGACTCCATGAAGAACCTATTTGTGATGGAAGACGGGAGCTCGGACGAGGCAGAGCACACAGAGGAGAGGGCAGCGGCGAATGATGGGATGGAGGAGAATGAGGATGTAGGTGCAGTGAGCGCTGCAGACTCTCAACAGATCCAGCCAGAGGTTGAGGATTCACGTGCAGACGTTGTTTCCAATGAGCCCGAAGAATGTTACGGTCAGTCCGAGCATTCAGACGATAACACGACTTTAAATAAGCAGCAACATACGACCTGAGTGCTCACAAACATTCAACCCTTTATTCTGAGTGACAAAGACAGCGGTAACTTAAGTGTCCCTTCACTTCTTATTAACTTAAATTCAATGTAATCTACACTGAAAGACTGATGCAACAAAGAAATCATTCTTTAACAGGATGTTGACAAAGTTGCCTTGTTTAAATTAGGAGACAGTAGCGTCTACAGTAGTAGTGTCTACAGTCTTCATCGGTCTATAAAGATACAGTAGAGAAGCACATTAATGCGTTAACAAAGGCTGAGAGGAAGACTGCTATCAAGAAAACATGCATGTAAACGATGTAAAACATGTTAAATATGGTTTTGCACAATGTGCTTTGGTAAGAAACACTGAATGTACAGATAGGTTTTGTTTAATAAGTAAACTCTGCAGAGCACCGTTAACTAGCCACTCTCACTGTCCTACTAACTCAGTTTTTAATGCCTCAGTATGCTTGAAACAAACTAGTTTGTATGTTGAATTATCCAGTGTTTCTTGCTGTTCTGAACGGCCACACTTGAAAGTATGGTGAATGGTCATAAGTCAATGCATCCAAATTTGTTGCAAGTTATAACCAAATTTCCAGAAAATCTGCAAAAGTAAAGGCAAATTAGTGTGCAATTCCATCCACTACTGTGTGAATATGAGTTCATGATCAGATGGAGATAAACAGCTGGTGCAGCTAATTCTCCAGTCGGTGGGGTTTCAGACTGAATGATCGGACGAGCACTTTGTTTGAAGCATACTGAAGCTACAAAAGCATCTCTGAAAGTCCAGTCTTTAGGTTTCCTAGTCTGTTGATTTATATTTTTTAATGGATAAGTCTGGTGTTATTCTATAAATTTCTTACTGTCAACAAATCCCATGAAAAAAACAAAACCAACAATGTGTTAGTCCGTCTCTCAATACATTTCTGTCCTGTCTCTCAGCCGATTGGTTCCTACTAAAGACGTAAATCTTTAAAAACACAAATATATAGCTTCATTTTAAAAAATAAAAAAAGGGAAAAGTAATTTCCCAAAACAGCTGGTCACTGTAGTTTTTAATCAAACAAACAGGAAGAAATAGCGCATTTTCAGCGGCGGATGAATCCACATTTGGTGCTCTAGTGAGTATTTGGGGCAGCAGGATGATGTTTGTGGGATTAAGTCAAAATAAACTACAGTGTGTGTGTTCATGGTAATGAGGGAACATGTCACCCAGAGCAACAGTGAGGCTCACTGATATGTTTTAATAGTTTTTGGACAACAATGGAGCTCTATGGTAGAGGAAGAAGATATATCAGGCTTCAATGCACACAAAACTTGTTCTGCTTACATTCAATGATGGTTTTGGTCTTTTCATGGGATTTATTGTTAGTCTTCACTTTTGTACAGAAGATAGAGTTAAATGAAAGGTATTCTTTAATAAGCAGCAGTAAAGTTTGTACCTTTCCTGTGCTATAACTCTTTCTTGCCACAGGTTGGCAGCACACATCAAGCAGTGAATATGAAGTGTTTGATGATTGCATTTATTGCAGTATTGTTTAAGTGGAATTCCAGTTTCCCAGAGCATCCTCTTTACATGGATATACTTAAATAGTAATAATGCCTCTTTCAAAATAAAGATTATTTAATTTCACACATTATCATATTTCCGTGCCTGGACCTCATTACAAACAGGAATGCAGGAAGTGAAACAACATTTAAATAAAGAGAGAATTGGCCATCACCTTAAGTGCTCCTTCGTTGTGCACAGAAAACACCAAAAGAAAAGTCTTAATTTCTGTAACTTTGTTAGGAAAAATAACATTGCAAACCCCTTTACACCTATTTAGGAATCAATCAGTAATTGGAAAACAGATGACCATCATCATAAATAAACTATAATCAAAATCACACCAGTATTAACTTGCTATAACTCTTCCACACTAGCAATCAATTGTGGGCGTCAGTGGTGTCTAATAAAAAGCTGTTTGGAATGTAACTACTCTCAATATAATTAAACAATTTAAAGGAACTTTTGGTGAAATATGCTTCATAGTCAGATGAGAAAATTCATATCAGTTTAATTTCTGTGCATCCAGTACTGAGATAAGTCCAGCATGTGTTTGGCTTCGCTTAGCACAAAGACTGGAAGCAGAGGGAAACTGCGAGCCGAGCATAATCAAAAGAGAACAAAACTTCAAAGCTGTCTGATTTACATGTTGTATCTTGTGTATTTAAACAGTGAAGTTTAACAAGCAGTTAGCAAAAATACTGGTGCTGTTTCTTGACCAACAACTGATGAACAAAACCCAGGGATTCCTAGATGTATTGGTCATTAGCTTGCTAGAAGATAAAACATGTAAAAAAAGACAGCTTTAGAACAGATGGAAGACAAACCTTTTCTTTTTTACGCAGTTTCCCTCTGCTTTCAGCCTTTGTGCCAAGCTAGGCTCAACAGTTCCTGGACCATATATCACAGTGATATGAAATTAATTATAATATTCTCATTTAACACCTGCTAAGAAAACAAACACCCCCAAAATCTATTTTCACTTGTAAATGTAACTTCCCACTTGGAATAATGTGATTACAAATTTCCTGGAACTTGAGGTCTCTGTAATAGCCAATGTCACATCAACATCAACACCGACAGTTAAATGGTGAACACAATGTGACTTTTATATTCTGTTGTTTGACAGAAGCTGAGTCACTGGAACTCTATTTAGGTTTTCTGTACGGGGAAGCTTTCAGCTTGGTCAAACAGTGGCGTTTGACACTGCAAACATTACAGAGAACTGCTGATACTGAACAACCCTTCATCTTCGTTGCTCGACACATGCAAAGTCACTGGAAATGTATTTTTTTGTTTTTGCTTCATCGATCAATTGGTAAGGAGGGACTGTGCCACACTTTACTAACAGCGTCGGAAGCTTGGCTTGTTTTAAAACGTAGATATGACTCTTACTGCTTCATCTTATATACTATCTGTGTAGCAGAATTAATCTTAAATAAAGTCCTGGTCCCTGGAGGACACCGGGCCTCGTCTGTTCCTCCTCATCGCTCCAGTTTACTCATCAGAGACTCCGTGGCAGCGAGGAAACAAGCCTCAAACTCTTGGTCGGAGAATCGTTCCACAGAGCGCCGGGCGTTACGTCGGATCTCAACTCTGGCCGATGGAGATAGCGCCAGGATGGTTTCCATGGCAGTGGCGTAGCTGTCCTCGCTGTCGGCCAGGAAACCCGTCTGTCCATCTTCATACGGCACCACGATGTCCAGCTTTGGACCTCCAGACTTATGAGCGAGGACGATGGTGCCTGCAGCCATACACTCCACCACACCTGGAGAGAGAGAGAGAGAGAGGGTACAAGTCCAAACCAGCTCATCTTATACAAAAAACAATCACTGTAAGAAATCCTCTGTTGCACAGAACTGACGTATTTCAAATGATCAGAGATAATTTGTTTAGAAAACAGTGAAACATAATCAAGTCCAGTAGATATTTTGGTGAAAGACAAATATGATAAAAAGCACCAAAATCAGTAAATATCTGTTCCCTTTCAAAGATGAACACTTAGAATTTGTCCTGACTTATAATTATTTTAACATGACCAACATTCAACATGTAACATTGTGTGTGTTTGTTTTGTAAGTGGCGTGTTGTCCTCACCTATACCAAAGTGTTCGTTCCACATGGTGTGCAGACCGATGGTGGCGTCCATCAGCTCTCTCTTCAGCTCCTCGAAGGGTACGTTGAGTTTGAAGTCAACGCGGTCGGACACATCCAGTTCCTGACAGAGCCCCCGCAACATCAGCACCCGGTCCTCATCCTCCTGGTTCCTGCATCCACCAATCAGCACCAGCCGCAGAGACTCCCGCCCCCCGGGCCCTTCCTTTTTCCTGTCCAGCAGTTTGTGAAACGCCCGAATCTGCAGCCGGTGGTCCTTCTCCGGCCGGAACTGACCTACCGACACGATGGAGTGGCACTTCCTGTCCCCTCCGTCTTCTTCACTCCCCAGCTCCTGTCCGAGCTCCTCCCAGCCCTCCTCCCCCTCCTCTTCATCCTCCTCCTCCAGCGGGACGTCCAGGAAGGCCCTGACGTCGCAGGGAGGGTAGACGATGCTGGTGCGGTTCGGGGAGCGCCACAGAGACAGTATGTGTCCCAGCGTCCAGGTGGAGTTCACCATGATGACATCGCTGCAGGAGCCGGCCAAGCCGTACAGCAGGGCGAAGCAGCAGTAGTACACCACCTTGACTGCGCTCAGCACAGGGTTTCTGGAGATGAAGTCACTGTTGTTGAATCTGGAATCAAAACAGAAGGAAGACAGGCGGTTGGTGTGGTTTTATAGGAATATGAATATGTGTCTGTGTGTGTGCGTGCGTGCATGCAGTGTTACCTGGGGTTCCTCTCTCTGACCGCAGACAGCATGTCGGTGCTGACGGTTGGATAGTGAACGTAGCTTGCCACCTTACAGCCTCCCAGGTAGCGGAAGATGGGCAGGGTGAAGGCGTAGCCCATTGAATCCACGTACAGGTCGGGAACAAAGGCCGTTAGCGCCTCCCAGCCTGCAACACACACATACAGTGTAAATGTACTTGAAATCACAGTTATAAAAAACTGATTAACTATAAGTCGTGTGTTCTGGCGCAGCCTTACCGAGGAACATGGAGCCGCCGCTCTGTCCCAGCAGGGTGAAGTGAGGGTAACAACTGGCCTCCACCAGCGAGCGGTGACGCAGGAAGATGAAGGTGACTGGTCGAGGCAGCGTGATGTTGAAGCGCTGTCGGGCTCGCTCCAGAATCTCCTCACCGGTCACTCCCTGGTCGCCAGTGTAAACTGCGAAGGAGACGCCAGGGTAACTGGGGAGAGGAGGGAAAACACTAAAAATCAGTTTCAGTGATTTATACTTGTTTAGGTATTTGGTTATTATGTGATTTCTACTATTTCTATTGCTTTAATTTCAGTTGCAAAAATAACATAATTTCCACAGATGGAAGAACACTATTGTCTACAATATAATTGTATTATGTAGCATTAAGATCTCACTTCATTGGAATTAAGGTTTCTAGACCAAACCAGGATAAATAAACCCAGAACAAAAGTACACTAAAGCACAGTATGTGAACAAGGCAGTGGTGGAAAAAGTACTCAGAACTTGTACTCAAGTAAAAGCAGTAATATTATATTGAGAAATACTTCATGCATTAAGTCATATTAAATAAGTCATGCATTAAAATGTTAAAATGAAACTCAGTCCAGAGAATATAAGCATCAAAATATTTTTAAAGTACAGAAAGTAAAAGTACTCATTATACAGTATGGCCCATTTCAGAATAATATATATTATATTATTGGATTGTAATAATTGATGCATTAATGTTTTCATCAATTTAATATTGGCAAAGGGGAGCTACTTTTAATGGCTTTATGTACTGCAGGGTAGGGTGTGAATTTGTATATTAATCTATAATGTTATATCGTAATTTATTGGTTGACTATATTTTGTATTATTAATTTGAAGCTGTTAAGTAATTACAGCTGTCAGATACATGTAGTGGAATTGTAGTAGCAGAGAATGGAAATACTCAAGCAGACTACAAGTACCTAAAAATTATACTTAAGTACAGTACTTGAGTAAATGTACTTTATTACTTTCCATATGTAAAGTAATGGAAAGTTTACTAGTATAAAGTAGCAGAGAATGGAAATACTCAAGTACACTACAAGTACCTCAAAATGGTACTTAAGCAGAGTACTTGAGTAAATGTACTTTACTTTCCACCAGTGGAAAGTATAAGGTAGCAGAGAATGGAAATACTCAAGTGGACTACAAGTACCTCAAAATTATACTTAAGTACAGTACTTGAGTAAATGTACTTTCCCCAGTGGAACAAGTGTGTACACATACGTTTGGCCCTACAGTGTAAATAGGTGGTGTAGTTAGACAGCTGTACCGGTGCATGAGAGCCCTCAGGGAGCACCAGAGGACCCGCTCCCCGCCTCCTCCTGCGTTGCAGTACGGATGGAAGAAAGCAACCGCTGGGCCGCCGCCGTCCTGATCCCGGCGGGCCTTGCGGCGGCCCTGCAGCCACAACCGGACCCCCAGCAGGAGCAGCAGCAGGACCAGGGTCAGGACCAGGCTGAGGTAGATGCAGGGCACCACCAGGGACCACAACAACCTGAGGAGGAGGAGGAGGGAGGAGACAGACAGAGGACTGGGTGAGTAACCTTAGATGTGACACCAAGAAATCTGTAGTTTCACTTTGAGATTATCCACTTAGCTGCTACTTAGGCTAAAGTTTGCGGTCTTGTTGCTGTTTATAACATTTCATCAGCTGAGTGACACTGAGAGAGACTGTGAGAAGAACGTTTACCTCATTAAATCGCAGAAACACAGAGAGAAGTGATGGTGATGATGATGTTCGTGTCCTGCCATTTTGACAACACAACACACAACACGTGACGTTACAGTACCGGAAGCTGCTGTCAGCTGACCGAGCTGCCTCTCTGTGATTGGCTCAGCGTTTGTTTACCAAAACGTCATCGACACGTGACATTTGTTTTATTTATTTATTAATTTATTTTATTACAACACATGTTAACATAAAAGTGATGCTAAACAAATATACGCACATATAATAGTTCAGAATATAACATCAAATGATTTTCATTTATTATTATATTATTATTATTATTATTATTATTATTATTTACATTGTATGTTACTGTCTGACTACAACCGCATATATTATTTGTATATGGAATAAAAAAATTACAAAACATAGTTTACTTGTATAATCCATAATTGGCACAATGATATTCAATATTCAACTTCAACTTAAATTATTATTATTATTATTAGTATTATTATTATTATTATTATTATTATTATTATTATTATTATATTTACATTGTATGTTGCTGTCTGACCTCAACCGCATACATAATTTGAATATGGAATTAAAAAATTACAACACATGTTAACATAAAAGCGATGCCAAACAAATATACGCACATATAATAGTTCAGAAAATAACATCAAATAATTTTCATTTATTATTATTATTATTATTATTATTATTATTATTTACATTGTATGTTGCTGTCTGACCTCAACCGCATATATTATTTGTAAATGGAATAAAAAAATTACAACACATAATTTACTTATATAATCCATAATATGTGCTATGATATTCAATATTCAACCTAAACCCCTCATATAAGCATGCTTTTGATTATTCATTTACTACAATGTGTTAAAATCAAACAAGAAACATCTACAAAATTTAGTCAACATACTGTATGTTTTCAGCATTTTCTTTTCTAATGAAGGTAATGTAATTTTAGTCTTGGAGGCAGTTTATTCCTTTGTATGTATGTGATATTTTAGTAATGTTATTTACAACGGCACAAAAATAATAATAGTAAATAAATACAAACAAAAATATTTATCCATCTTTCCACCCGACAGTTGCATCGTTTGTTCAATCCCTCTACTTCTGTTCGACCTCAAACGCATATATTTTGGTGTATATGTAATTAAACAAAAAGATAAACAAATAAGAATATATAGTTTACTTGTATAATTCATAGTATGTGTAACTAAGAAAATATATGACTAACTAAGATCTTTGGCTTCCAGATAAACAAAATGTAACATATGATTCAGGGCCAAACCTTTGTTTGATTTGCACAAATGTCAAGATATTTTCAAACCATTTTTCTTCAAACTTCTGCAAAAGCTTACTTTGAATAAAGTTAACATTACAACACAAGTTATTCCTGTAGATAAACAAAATATCCACCTCCTCTAAAAGTCATGTCCTGGCTGCAGATATCAGTCCATTGGCTCTGGTTGGTGTTGGCAGACTGACGGTGACTGGGAGTTGTGATGTGCACCATTATGGCTGTGAAGGAAGTCGCTGAGGCAGAAAGTGGGTGGTGGAGCGAGGAACCTTGTATCTGCCAAAATACAGGTTAGAGTTATTATTAAAGTTACATTTAGTTATTCTTCAGTTTAAGATGTGACAACATTCAGTTTTACCTGATCGAAGGAGTGTCAGCAGGGGGTTCTTGGGGCGCAGGCGTGGTGGTTCACAGACTACATTGCTTTGGTAAAAAGTGGAGGTAAGTTCATTGATACCTGCATTAATATACTTTACTTTAAAGACCCATCTGCAGAATTTGAAAATACAGACAGTGATAGAGGAGGAGCAGGTTCTAAACCTCAGTCATCCAGCTGAGTTGGGACACTGACTGTAACTTCACTTCCTCTTTTCTAAACTCCCAACAATTACAACACAGTTCATGATTTTCCTTCTCTCGTGTTGCTGATATGACATCCTCATCATGTGCTAACCTTGGATTTATGTTGTAGGTCACTGATTCATCACTGTTTCAGTGTCAATGTCTGACTGCATCATGATTCACTACCTACTGAGTTATGGACTGAACTTGAGACAGCACATTTTCAGATTCAGCTGCTGCATTTTAATTTAGTTTAATGGAATAGATCAATATTTGGGGAAATATGTACTTACTTGCAGAGAGTTAGTTATCCAGATTGATATCACTCTCATGTCTGTACAGTAAATATGAAGCTACAAGCAGCAGATGGTATGGTTAGCTTAAGATAAAGACTGGAAACAGGGGGAAATAGCTAGCCTGGCTATGTCCAAAATGAACAAAATCCACCTGCACCTTCAAATTTTAGAGAGATATATATATTTGTGGGAAATCTGCAATAATCGGAAATTAGTTTACCTGAAGGTCTGGTATCAGCAGGGGTTTTTACAATGAGAGGAAACCTTTTGGGGGGCAGGGGCCTCCGAAGAAGCCAGATGTGGTCAGAGGACATGGTGTGAAGGTGTCTGATTCTGCTGAATTTCAACAGCATGTAGGTCATTTTGTGTTTCTAAGCAGCAGAAAATAGGATGTGACAGTACAGCAGGTCGTTATTCTTATATGATTTATTAGGAACACAGGTTATTGTGCAGGTAAATATGAAGGGTTGGGAGATAATTAATAGGAGAGGAAATGTTTTTTTTTTCTTTTTGTGAAAGAGTTTTACATCGTTGGGACTTGAACAGTTATTGAATTGTACTTTGTCAGCTTTAGTTACTTTGCAGAGTCACATTATTAACATTGTTATTATTAACACAACATATAATTAACTAATAAATTATGGTGTATTATGGTATTGTGTATTATAGATTACTGTAAAATACCCAGCAGTATTTAAAATAGTTAAAGGGATTGTTTGTAAGAATCAGAATTGCTTGTTAACAGTGACACCTGTGGCCATTAAGTCAACGAAAGTCAGCGTCGGGCTCGCGCTTGCTCGCTCTAAATAGACATGAACGAGCATCGCTCAAAACAGTGAGGCGACACATGTCAGCTAAAACCACAATATCACTCTATATTTCACCTGCTTGGCAGTAATGTTAGCTGACCAGACGAAGGTCTCTCCATGAATCAATGCTGATCCTAGTGTTGGCTTTTCCTGCTTCAGCCTCCCGACCAAGGTCGGAGGGAACAGGGAAGACACCAGTACCCGGTCGGAGACGATAACGTTTCTCTTTGCGGAGCCCCGTCACTTCACAAGACATGGGAAACCTCTGTTGGTCTGGAGGAGCTGCAGCAGTTATTTCTGCACAAACGTCCACTGTACATTCACTAGATATCCTCAGAGCTAAACTAACTCTCCTGTAGTGTGTAGTGTGCGCGCATGCACGTGAGGTGGAGCGAGCTGAGCGAGCGAGGACGAGCGCGGCGTGTGAGTGAAGGCAAGCAGAGGAGCAGAGTACAGCAGAGACTCCGGCCCTGGAGACCAAAGTTACGGTCTCCCCCGCGTCCTCCGACCGCGGCCAACACTGTTTAACAGACGGGCTTCACTAGATAGAACTTTGCGGTTTTGGTGCTTCCGTGTAGTTTGTGTTGGAGTCTGAGTCTGAACAGCGTAGCAACATGCGAGTGCGCATATGCGACCGACCCGGATTGATTTATACATGTAAGAAGTTACAAACAGTCCCTTTAAAATGAGCTCCACCTTTACCAGCTGCAGCATAATACAATATGTAAAATATAAAAATATACATTCCGGCCATTCTTGCATTTTGAGTAGGCTACTTTTACTTTTGGTTCTTTAGCCTATATTTTGATGCTAATACTTTTGTACTTTTACTCAAAAAAGGTTTGGATTGTAGGACTTTTATTTAGCTTTAGCTTTAATTTAAAAAGACAATAATATAATATCTTACTGCAGAGACTTTTACTTTGCGGTTTCCGGTTATCAGACTCCTTAGCAACGGTCATAGCAACAATCAACTCCTGTGTGACGGATATAATTCCAACCAATCAGCTCACGTCTTTTCCCAAACCCCGCCCCCTGCTCCTGATTGGCTAAAAAAAAAACGCAGGTGAGTTGAATCAATCTCCATGGAAACAACTAGTTGAAGCTAGCTACTGCTTGTGCTGCGGTGCGCCAGAGCCCGATAAACTAATAAACAAACAGTGAAACATGGAGCTGTGTGAACGGATAGTTTACCTGGATAATGAAGGACATCACGAGAGTAGATTTATTTGTTTATTCGGCACATAAACAAAGACCTACTGACCGGAAGTTGTACCAGGTGAGGTGTAATGAAGTTAGCTAGCTGGTACCTGGTATGTAGCAAAGGTAGCTAGTTGGATGAGAAAGTATTGAGGGATTTATATGTAACTTAAATATAACATCTCCAGAATTAACTCACAGGTATATTGCCAAAAGTATGTGGACACCACTTGTCTGTCTACCTGTCTCATTGGTTATTGTCCTGTCTATCTTCACCCATCTACCTGTCTGTCCCTACCTGTCTACTTACCTGTTTTCTTACCAATATTTCCTTATACTAACCACCTGTCTGTCTCTCTATTTACCTCCTTTTCTCAAACTACCTATCTGTCTCTTAACCACCTGCCTGCCTCTATAGCTTCTTTATCTGCCTGTCTGTCTCTATAAACACCTGTCTACCTGTCTTCACCTGTCTGTCTTTTGACTACCTGTCTGCTTACTTGTTTTCTTACCAATATTTCCTTATAAATAACTACCTGTCTGTCTCTCTATTTACCTCCTTTTCTCAAACTACCTGTCTGTCTTTCTGGCTACCTGCCTGTCTCCATAGCTTCTTTATTTACCTGTCTGTCTCTCTAAACATCTGTATTCCTGTCTTTACCTGTCTGTCTCTTAACTACCTGTCTGCTTACTTGTTTTCTTACCAATATTTTCTTATATTAACCACCTGTCTGTCTCTCTATTTACCTCCTTTTCTCAAACCACCTGTCTGTCTGTCTGGCTACCTGCCTGTCTCTATAGCTTCTTTATCTACCTGTCTCTCTCTCTAAACACCTGTCTACCTGTCCCTGTATTCCTGTCTTCACTTGTCTGTCTCTTAACTACCTGTCTGCATACTTGTTTTCTTACCAGTATTTCCTTATAACTAACTACCTGTCTGCCCCTCTATTAACCTCCTTTTCTCAAACTACCTGTCTGTCTGTCTGGCTACCTGCCTGTTTCTATAGCTTCTTTATCTACCTGTCTCTCTCTCTAAACACCTGTCTCTCTGGCTGCTTGATTTTAAAGGCTACAGGATGGACCAGCTCCTTCACTTACCAGTATTGAATTCAGATAGAAATTAAATAAATAAACATTTTGTCCATTAAAATAATTGGCACAACCTGTTGATCAGATTTATGAATGTGGTCTCCATCACCACCTTGTTCTGGATGTGACAGCATTTTAAATGAAGCCCTCTGTCCTGTAACATCTAAACAACCCCCTGACAGTCCTGACAGCCGCCACAAAACTGTAAAACACGTCTCTAACATCCCTTCAAATCTAGCATGGGGGTCACCTTGACTTGCAGCCAGCGTGCATTGCCATATAAAGACAAAACGTCTTTCATTCCTGTTTCTGAAATGTTGCATGTCACTTCCTTCCTCGTAGATTTGAATAGATGTGTTGTCGCCCTGCTTTTGGTGGCGAGTCAGTGCGCTGCCTGTCACGCAGTGAGCAGCACAGCAGCCAGACGGACCAACTGAGGAAGAGAGAGACTGATAATCCTCCACGCCCAGAGATCACCAGCCTCCTCGCCTCACCTCTCAGGTAACTAATGAATGAAATCAGGTGGCTTCTGGTTCACAGGTGTTTCCTGACGGCTGAGACACTTTAGAGGTTTTTTTTTTCATTCTGTATGTTTGTGTAAAAGAGGGAGGGCAGAAAAGAACAATAGAAGAACATGGAGTGTTTTTGTAATCAATATGTTGTTGCATTATATCTGCATTTTCATTATCCAAACCCTGATTCATTCTTTACTACAGGCCAAGTCTGTGCTCACAAATTGTCCCACTCCATCAACTAACACAAAGCAACAACTAAAAACTTGCAACCTATTATCAACCTGTATCGCTCACGTGTGCACATTTGATAAAAAATAAATAAAATTATAATTTCTAACGTGTACAACTAAATAGATATGAGCAGTTAGAGGCAGAGTGAGGCCTTCAGGGGAGAGGAAGAAGAAGTTAAACCACTGCAGTGAGCTGAAAAGGAAGTTGCGGTTAGCTTCACTTCAACTGAAAAAAAAAAATAATCCCTCCAGAAACTCCGACATCAGCTCAGACTGTGAGTTTCATCAGTTTTTATACTTTATGTTGTAAAAGAAAGCCACATGTTATGATAGTGATTGTGCTAGTTAATGAAACTCAGGCACGTGTGAGGCATGCTGATGAGTTTCAGCATATGCAAATATACTCTCACAGACAGAAGCTAGGGTAGTTCAGTGGTTGAAAGTAACTAAGTACATTTACTTGAGTACTGCTTTATACTTCTAGTCCAAAACATATCAGATGGAAATATTATTTGTACTCCACATTTATCAGACAGCTTTAGTTACTACACAGATTTAAACATATGGAAACGTGATGCGTTATTATAAATAAACTACCCACTACTATATATAATATTAAATGTAATTATATAAAATATTTCTTTATGTACTTTTTTAGTAATAGTACTTGTGTACATTTACTGAAGTACAGCGAATCCTAAATTTTTGCATGTAATGGAAGATTTTAAAATTGTGGTATTGGAGAGGTGACTCGAGTCACATGACTTGAATTAGAGACATTAAATCCATTTTGTTGATCTGATTGACACATAATCATTGATTACTGCACTCACAGTTATATCTTACCATGTTCAAATCATTGTCTGTCTTCTGTTCCACAGTATTTCAATGTGGGAGAGAATTTGCATGAAATTAAGTTGTGTTTTTATGGTTGTGACAGTTTATTTCCATAAAAAAACATCCATGGTTTTAGTGATTGTGCTCAGAGTTTATTCTTGTTAAACCACAACATTTTTTGTTTATATTAGATGTGGTTGGTTCCCAGTAAAACCTGGGTGGCTCTGCAACTAACAATTATTTTAGTCATTGATTGATCTTGTTGCTTTTAAGATTAATTGATCTGTTGTTTATCATTTAAAATACCCCAAAAATTTAAGAAATGTCCATCAAAAAGTTTTCAGTTTATAATGATAAAAAAACATCGAAAGCAGCCAAATTCTCACATTTGAGAGGCTGTAGATAACAACTGTTTGGAGTTTTTGCTTAATTTGTGAAACAGTTGATCAATTATCAAAACTGTTGGCAGTTAATTGAGTCAGTTGACTGATCAGTTATAGTGGATTAATTGTTTCAGGACTAGGTGGCTCCACAGTGAATCAAACCACGAACCATCACAGTGATAGTTCCTTGTTTTACCCGTTGAGCTGCTGCACACAAAGATCTGAGCCCTGTGAATCATTAGAGAAGATTCATTTATTTTATTGGATCCCCTTCTCTCCGGGGTCAACACTTAAAAAAATGTCTATATAAAAACAACAATACAATCATGAAAGTAAGGTCCCAAAGAAAATAAATTAAAGTTAGATAGAACAAAGAAGCTAATCAGTTATTAAAACTTAATTAATAATTAATTAAATTGATTTTATTATTATTTTTTAACATTTTATTGGCATTTTGCCTTTATTTGACAGTCGTAGAGATAGATAGGAAACACGGGGATGGGCATGCAGCCAAGGTTCCCCCTAATTACAAAAAACCCTAATATATAACAGAAAATTATCAATAAATGGTTAAAATGACCTCATATGATATAAACATAAAGTGTGCCAAACGAGAACAAACAGATGACAGCTAATAATTACAACCATACAGCTACAGTTAAGTGCACAACCATCCTTAAAATTCATGGAAACTAAGACGACGATCAGGAAAGATTCAGCCAAAAGGGAAAGAAAAACTACATGCAAATAGAACCTAAAATAGTCAATGAAAACAGTAGAAATAATAATAATTAAGACAATTAAATAATACAAATTGCTGAAAAGAACTACAAAAAGAAGTTGAAGCTTGTTGCCATGGACAGAAACAGTGAAGTAGACGTGCAGAGTAGGTGCAGTTTTGCATCTTTAAATGTCAGACTGAGTCATTTAACTCCAATCAGCTCAAACGGAGCTGATGAGAAGTGAACGTTTAAAACTGTTCAGATGTTAATTTCAGCTCCTGAGTTTCATTTCTGCTTCTGCAGGACAGACCGACAGAGCTGCTGTATTACTCACTTCAGCCACGTTTCACTACATTTACACCTCAAATGTCCCTTAAAACATCTTTAAAAAAGGGATTTAGTCATCTCTAAATCTATGCGCACATGTCCTCCCTTACTTTAAAGCTTAAATTGAGCCTTTAAAAGTCCTAATAATGAATGTAAGAGCAGAAGTAACATTCAGGGCTCACTTGTGATCAGATAAAGATAAACTTCAGTTGTTTTACCCCTTAAAGATTCTCAATTCATGTTTATATGGTATTAATAAGAAAAGGGATGTTTTTACACACTCTGACTTCACTTGGACTTTAGCTTGGAGGGGAGGGAAAGTGCATTTTAATATCCATATTTATTTTAACATTAATATAAACATTTTCAGGGTGTTTTTACACATTCTGAGGCACATGCAAGATTTAGATAAAGTGACTATTATCTTTATGCACTAAAGAAATGCTAAATAGATAAATATCTCAATCTGACTGATTTCCGGGAGATTTTGAAGGAAGTAATTTCAACACATAAGAACACTTCTCGGTTGCTGTGGTTTGATCTTCCAGTCTGATGCATAAGAACATTTCATGTAAGAAGTCCGAAATCAGTTGTATCTGATCAAGAACCTTCAAGTTGATTTGATCTGAAGGCTGAGCTGAAGGCAAACAGGAAACAGTTCGTACTTCTGATGAAACGACTCCTCCGTCTGTAATCTGCTGCAAGATTTCACACTTTACTGCAACTCGAGCAAACTGACGAGATGCAACATAAATGTGTTGGAGCCAGATGCAGCCATAACTGTTGTGGTTAGCTAACGTCAGCATGTCAGCTCCAGTCACTCAATTCAGTTCAGTAAGATTTAGAGCAGCAACAATTTGTCGATTGACAGAAAAATAATGAACAACTATTGATAATAGATTGATTATTTCAGTCCTTTTTTTTTCAAGCAAAAGTACCAAATATTCTGGTTTCAGTTTCTCAGTTGTGATGACTTGCCGTTCTATGTGATAATATCTCTCTGTTTCGGACACGTTAAAGACTTCATGAAATGATAATGCTCTTTTCACTGTAATCTGACATTTTATAGACCAAACAAATAATTAATTGATAGAGATCATAATCTGGAGACTAGTTGATCTTGAAAATAATCGTTAGTTGCAGCCCTAATTCAATTCAGTTTAGTTTCACATTTAATTAATTAACTTTAATTATCCCCAGCAGTGGGGCAATTAAAAAGGATATTTAGCACAGCATCTCATTAAATCAATGAGGAAAAAATAACACAATAAATGTAAAAATAAATATGCATATAAAATGAAATACTAAGGTATAAAAGGAACAACTAAAAGTGCTACGTGTTTGGTGCATAAGTCAGTGGAAGGTGTTCATTGTGCTCTGTGCAGTGGACCAGTGATCTGTTTACTTTGGACATTTTCTTGGATTTTTTTCTTTTTGCTTGTTGATTTTTCTTTTTTTTCTTTCCAATTTTAGATAATGTTGATGAAGCCTGGCAGGAGTTTTTGAATTATTTGCATTGAATTAATAATTAATGCTTGAATTAGTTACTGTGACAGCAGGAACTGAAGTTACAGGTTGTTGTTACTCTGGTCAGTTACAGAGGAGCACCCAGACTGTTAGCAGCAGTGTTGTGGTATTGAGGTGCTTATAGTATAAATACTGAATCAAATCCTTCATATTAAGGCTATTATATGCATTACATTAGTCCTTGTCCCCTCCAAAATACAGATTTGATAACAGTCTGACAGATAAATGGACCAGGTCTATAAGGCCCGATATTATCTTATCGTAGCTGCACATATGTTGGCCAACAAAAAATTACGGTATGGAAACATAAAAGATGTGTTTGAAACTACTGTTTTTTCCTCACTTTGCTCATGTTAAAATGTTAGTTACAAATGTCTTTATAACAGACTGAATATAAAGTTATGTCTGCCGAATAACACCTGAACATTTCACTCTGTTAGAATCTCATTCTGGGACAAAATTAGTTTAATTATCAGTAAAAATGAACAACCGTTTTTTATACTTTTTGTGGCACAAAAGGAAGTAACACATCTTACGTCTGAGAAATTCACTCTCTTCTCATTGGCTCACAGATCTGAAGGTACCTAGACATCTCAAAAATAAAAATTATGCGTACTGATGTTATTTTCCACTGTGACTTCTTGTTAGTTGGAATAGCGTCATGCTGTTTGAGTCTGATCAGGTCGATTACATTTGTGATTCAGGTTTAATTATCTACTTAAGTCTACTTTGGAAGGGGATAGATGAGGTTAATACCTCTATATGTGACCTTATCTCTTAGAAATGATGTTTATATTCTACTAATTTGTTTTACAAACACGTTTTGCAAGAAATTCTTAATTATTGATACAGCAGAGAGAGACCAGGATTCACATCCTGAGTCCTGCATGTAGTTTTTGTAGGTTTAAGCAACAAAAGAACATAAGCTAAGGTTAGGGAAAGATTTTAGTTTTGTTTAAATGTTTATTTTGATAAAAATGTAGGTAGTGAAAGTGTAATTTCTAAGAGACAGTGTTTCCTCACATGGACATAAAATATTTTACCCCCATTTGAATGAGCAGGACAGACCTCTCCTTATATCGTAATACCATCTAACACATCATCACAGCTTAATTCAGCCTCATGTTTACAGTCATGTTTCCTCTCATCGTATGTCACCATCAGGTTGCTTTTCTTTGAACAGAGCAGGAAGTTGAATCACTCGTCTTATAAAGGTTGAAGTCAGTCTTCTTCTTTGTGGTTTAAAGCGTCCTTTTCGGTGTAACACTCTTTCTTAACATCTTCCTCCATGTTCACATTTATCTCCCAACGCCAAAAAAGGATCCGCACACACACTCTCTGTGTGAATCACCACAGACTGAAATAAAATGTGTGTCATGTGATAACCTACTTCTCTGATTCGCTTCACTCTTCCTCATCTGCAGCTTTTTCCTTTCTTGACACACAAAACGTTGACGTTAACAGTAACAGAACTATAGCTGCAGTTAAATTAAAGTGTTAAAGAGTTGGATGAAAAGATTGATACCACATATGAAGCTGGAGCCAGCAGCCGGTTAGCTTAGCTGAACATAAAGACTGGAAAAGGTAAAACCAATCCACCTACCAGTACTGGAACCTCTAAAGCTCACTGATTAACACAATACATCTTGTTTGTTTAATCTGTAATCCAGAGGATGTTATATCTATAGGTGTCAGGGAGTTCTACATATGTGTTAAAAGTAGTATAAAGCATTCAGTGTCACCAGAGGGAGCTGTGTTAAGTCTGATAAATGTCCTCAAGTGATGTCGCTTGCATCAGTGTCGGTTGGGTCTGAAGACTACATTGGAAAATGAAAAAAAATCTGCAGGTGTGTAGAAATAAGTGAGTTTACCAGACCTCTGTAGCCGCTGCTCATCTCTGCCGCAGGCTAGAGGCTAAATTAGCCACTACTAGCACAACGCACCACAATCTACCACACAACTGTCTGAGAAAGGTAATTTTGGCGCCAGGTTTAGACGATGAAGAATGATATATGGAATAAAAAAAGATGATATCTCTTGTTTTGCTCATCGATTTTGATCCTTTTTTTAAAGATTGTCCATCGTCTGACAGTGTTACAGGAGTGTGATGATAAATCTGTGGCATAGTAAAGAGTTTGAGTGCTTATGCCACCACAGTCCACCTCCAGTCAGTACAGATTAGCTGTGGGACCAGCAGATCTTATTACAAACAGTAGTAACAAACAAAGAAACACTTCTCTGTCAGGCAGGAAGTGCAGCAGAAGCAGGAAGTTGGAGGCTGACAGAAGTGAGAACTGTGAGCAGTTTTCATCACAACATCAGGAGATACAGAGTTCCTCCTTTTTCTGCACCGCTGCACATGTATGTCAAGCCGCTCAGTCCTGCCAAATTCTGACTTTAAATTTAAGGATTTTTTTTGTTCTGTGTCAGTTTCAGGTTCCCAACATGACCACCCCAACGCCGATCACTCCGGAGGAGGTGGAGGATCTTAGAGAAGCTTTCGCCAAGATTGGTAAGTGAACCGACGGTAGTTATTGCCATTTCCTCTTGTGGTTTTGATTCAGGAAGAACCAGAAAGGAACTGGTGCATCAGAAACATCAAAACATGCTAAACTTTGGATACTTTGGATGTGCAACTCACCGTTAACCAGTTTTATTTTTATGACACTTACCATTACGCTGGCATTTTGTACATTTGGTTTTTGCACCTTATTGATAATCTTCATTGTTTATATTTTGTTTTATTTGTATATTACTGTATATATTTGCACTCCTTCCTACTTTGCACTGCAACTGCTACACAACAATTTCCCTCAAGATAAATAAAGTTCTTATCTTAAGCTCTTCAGCTGTAACGTTGTGCCATTTTAAGATGTTACATTTCCTCCTTTTAGCATTAATAAATCCAAACCAGTCTGTCCTCTTTATAGATTGATCTGAGTAATAAAGATTAAACTTACAAGAAGTATTCTAAACAACTATTTAAAACAAATTTTATACATCTAGAAAATCTAACTAGAAGGAAATCCTTTTGAGTGATGCATGAAAATGGTATTAAAGTTATGCTTTCCTGAGTTTGACCTCTGACCTTTCCATCCTTCTCCAGATGTGGACAACAACGGATTCATCAGCAAGGATGAGCTCAACCAGCTTTTCAAGGCTGCTAACCTGCCGATGCCGGGCTACAAGGTCCGAGAAATCGTCCAGGAGCTGACAAAGTCCAGCAGCCAGCTCACCTTTGATGAGTTTACTGAGGTGAGTCCAGGGGTCAAAGGTCACACCGACTAATATACAGGTTTGAAGGTGGTTTCCTCCAAATAAAAAAAACGTTCTTACTGTCAAACTATCAAATTCAAACTAGTAGATTTGAGTTTTATTATTACAATCATAATTCAGAAAGACTGTAAATACAAATGTCTGCTGTAGAGATGATACCAGATTTAATATATTTAATATGTCTTTTTATCTAAAGCAAAGACCGAATATCTCCTAGTAATGGTAATACATTTTGTGCACACCTCCAGTTTATTAAATGTTATTTTGCACTGACTTTTTGTACCCTCTGCTGTCAAAGAGTTGAACCTCTTCCCTTTTCTAAACTGTCTTTGGCATGAATAGATGATCATTCTTTATACTTGTGTGTTGACTTTCAGATTGTCCACGGGCTGAAGAACAGCGACGTGGCAAAGACCTTCAGGAAGGCCATCAATAAGAAGGAGGGAATCTGTAACGTGGCAGGAACCTCAGAGCAGTCCGGCACTCAGCACTCATACTCAGGTCTGTGATTGTGACACCCACACACACACATATATTTACACCAGTATCAGGGTTTTGTAAGAGGTTGAAATCAGAAAAGGTGGAGAACAGTTGATTTTAGATCCGGCTGCTCTCTGTGACCTGATGTGGGATTTCTTCTACCTGCAGAGGAGGAGAAAGTGGCCTTTGTGAACTGGATCAATAAAGCTCTGGAGAAGGATGCAGACTGTAAACATGTTCTGCCGATGGATGCCAACAACGACGACCTGTTCACCGCTATGGGGGATGGGATCGTTCTCTGGTACGTTCTGCTTTAAAAATATACTGTCTTGATTTCTTAAAGAGTTTTCACTGTAGATGTTCAGATTGATACCACTCATGTCTATATGAAGCTACAGTCAGCAGCTAGTTAGCTAAGCTTAGCACAAAGACTGGAAACAGGTGGGTTTCCAGTCTTTGTGCTAAGCTTAGCTAACCAGCTGCTGACTGTAGCTTCGTGTTTACTGTGCAGACATGAGAATCTCTACATCTAACTCTCGGCAAAAAAGCAAAGACGTGCAATTCCCAAAATGTCAAACTGTTCCTTTAAAGTATGTTATAGGTTGTGCTTCATTCTGTAAATGTGTCATAACTGTTGAAATGTTCTCACTTGTTAGTAAGATGATCAACCTGTCTGTCCCGGACACCATCGACGAGAGAACCATCAACAAGAAGAAGCTCTCACCTTTCACCATCCAGGTGAGACAGGAAGTGTCCGATTCAGTTCGGTCACACTGTGTACGTTACCTGCTCTGCTCTGCGAGTGTGTTTACATCCTGCGTCGTGTCGTTCTGCCCAACAGGAGAACCTGAACCTGGCTCTGAACTCGTCGTCGGCCATCGGCTGCCACGTGGTCAACATCGGAGCTGAGGACCTGAAGGAGGGCAGGCAGCACCTGGTCTTGGGTCTGCTGTGGCAGGTCATCAAGATCGGGCTGTTCGCCGACATCGAGCTCAGCAGGAACGAAGGTGTGTGTGTGTGTTCATGTTGACTCAACTGTGTTTAAAATCAAAGGTGTTTCTAATATTTTGTCTATCCCTACTCACATAGATCAGACAGATTATTGAGAACACCACTGAGTTTAACGCAGTCTAATACAACAGCAACACTAATTATAGTCTCAAAAATGACCAGAGAGTTTAAAGGAGTAGTTCGACATTTTGTGAAATACGCTTATTTGCTTTATTGCTGATAGTTAGATGTTCAGATTGATACACTCTCATGTCTGTACAGTTAGAAACAGGGGGAAACGGCTAGCCTGACGCTGTCTAACGGTAACAAAATCCACCTACCAGCACCTCTAAAGCTCTAAATGTTCTATGTGTGCAGCTCTGATCGCTCTGCTGCGTGATGGAGAAACTCTGGAGGATCTGATGAAACTTTCTCCCGAGGAACTGCTGCTGCGTTGGGCCAACTATCACCTGGAGGAGGCCGGCTGCAGCAAGATCAATAACTTCAGCTCCGACATCAAGGTGATCACACACATATACACAGAAACATGAGGCTTAGACTAATCAATCAGTGGATTTTTTACTTTAATAAGAGACTTGTTGTTATGTTATCTCCCTCACTCTCTCTCCAGTTTCCTGTCTGTCTCTACATTCAACAACTGAATAAATCTCAAAATTATAAATAAAATCTTAAATATCAGGTGGCAACCAGTCAGTACTCTAGTCGCTGATGAGACGGAGGTTTGTGTCTGAATAATGTTTTATTTATTCATAGTTATTAATTTTCTGTATATTAAATCTGCTTTCAAAGAGAAAACAAAACAAAGACAGATTAAATATGTTATTTATTTCTTCTGTTTAAAGCCAGATCACTTCAGTCTGCAGTTGTTTTCATTCCCAAACTGTTTGTGTACGTTTCAGGACTCCAAGGCGTACTACAACCTCCTGAACCAGGTGGCACCCAAAGGAGACGAGGACGGAATCCCCCCCATCGCCATCGACATGTCAGGACTCAGGGTGAGAGACTCTGACATCACATGGAGGAATAAAACAACATTTATTTAATAGCTATAATTTAACAGCTTTAGGGAGAGTTTGACATTTTGGGAAATATAGTTGTTGAACTATTCCTTTAACCTCATGAGTCTAATTAATTATCTCATTGCTCCAGTTGTAAAAGCTTATCAGTTATTGTTATACTCACCTTATGGTTGGAAATGTAGCTGAAAATTTAGTTTTCATTTTAGTCAAAGTTCTTATTTAGAGGGACTAACTCTAAGTGTATAAATATGAATTACGCAACTAACAATTATTTTCTTTAATTATCAATATGCAGATTATTTTCTATTATTTCCTGTAATTCTTTAGTATAAAATGTCACAAAATGGTGGAGAAAAAAGGTTAGGCCAACAATCTAATAATATAATAATAATAATAATAAACTGTCAGCCCTATGATAGTCTGGGTGTAGCTGGTAGTTGTTAAACTGTTGTGAAACTCTGTCATGATAAAATAATAATAATTACCTTTATTTATACAACACTTTTCTAAACAAAGTTACAAAGTGCTTTTGAACCAGGATTAAAACATTTCAGGAGGCAATGAGGCAAATAAAAAGAATACCAAAATGAAATGGAATAAAATACCCAACAATAATGGGCTAAAAACAATAACAATAAAACAGATAAGACGTGTTGGAATTTAAAGTGATTTAAGCGATTTATCTAATGATTGGTGATTCATTATTTATCTGAATCTGACATAAAAAATGTTGACGTCGTCCTCGTCCGTCTCTGCAGGAGAAAGAGGACCTGAATCGGGCCGAGTGCATGCTGGATCAGGCTGACCGGCTGGGATGCCGACAGTTCGTCATGCCGCCAGATGTCGTCCGCGGCAACCCCAAATTGAACTTGGCTTTTGTTGCCAATCTGTTCAACAAGTACCCGGCTCTGAAAAAACCCGAGAACGTGGACATCGACTGGAGCTCCATCGAAGGTGAGTTTATCCACAAAGAAGGTAGATGAAACCTCTCTCTCCTCTGACCTCTGTTACTGCAAACCTCTTTATTTATGTAAGTGTTTGGGATATAAACAAAAACATTTTTCTTTCCAGCAATATCTTTATTAATTTTTTCAAATAACTTCCAATAACAAAGACGCAAATGTGTTCTCATCCAGTAGGAGGAAGAATAGCAAAAGCACATAGATTATTGTCTAACATTAAAAATAATTACTAAATGCAAACAACAATAATAATTTAAATTAAAATATAAATAAAAGGTTTCTTTGCTTTTAAAAAGTGTTCCAATATTGTTATATTCATGTCATACTTACTTTCATTATTTGCACAGTTGTCAAACACGAAGACGATTAAGTATAAAATAGTTATAATAGCAAACACACCAAAGACATTTTACTGATATGAACTGATTTTTGCAGCAATATTTGTCCTGAAACCTAAAAAGTTATTATTAAATTATGCAATATGATCTATTATTACCTTTTTTTGATATCCTAAACTCTTCAGACCAACTTTACATCCATTTGGGTCTCGTCCCATCATATACACAACCTCCATTTTTAAAGAAAAATCATGAAATATGACTCATTGCAAGATGTTTTCTTACCTCCTGTTCTGTTTCATTAACAGTTACACAACTTTTATCTAGATTCAGTTTAGGCTTCATTTGTTTTTGAACCCCACCTTCCCTAAAAAAAACAAAAAGTGTTTTATTATTTGATTAAAATAGGTTCATGGTTAAAATATCATGTTATATTGCATATTTTGTTGGCAGCTAAACTTATGAAGATATATTTCTGAGTATAAATGGCAGTAGAAAACAACCTTTGGACTAAATCCAAAATATTTTTGAGATACAGATATCAGCTTTACGTTACACCTCTGTGCAGTATTTTAGTGTTTCCTGTTTTAGTTTTTTAATCAGAGCACTGATGTTTTATTTTCCAGGTGAAACTAGGGAGGAGCGAACCTTCAGGAACTGGATGAACTCGCTGGGGGTCCAACCTCGTGTCAACCACCTCTACGCGTAAGAACACTCACTCTTGTTCTCTGACCACTACAATAGTAGTAATAGACACATCCTGCCTTTAAAAACATGAAGCTGCTGGAGCCAAATTCAATTATCCTGATGGTGGTGTTACAGGAAAGGTAATGTAATGTGTGTGTGTGTTTGTTACAGAGATATTGATGACGCCATGGTGATCTTCCAGTTGTACGAGAAGATCAAGGTACCAGTGGACTGGGACAAAGTCAACAAGCCCCCCTACTCTAAACTGGGCAGCAACATGAAGAAGGTACGAAAGCAAAGCTCAAGTCTGTTATGGTAAAAAAAATTATGCTTCACTCAAGAAAGCAAATATATGCTAACATGCTAAGGCTGTCAAAGTTAACACAATAATAGCGCGTTAACGCAAATTTGTTTTAACGCCACTAATTTCTTTAACGCAATCTATCTTTCGGAGGTTGTAGTGGGCTCAGTTTTAAAGCTACAAGATACAGGTATCATATGAAACCAGAAAACTTAAGGAATCCATTGGTACCAACCATGTCATACTAGCTTGTCGCGAAGGAGGTTAAAAAACGCTCCGAAAATATTTTTTTTAAACTGTTACAAAACGTGCTTTACAAATAAAAGTTTATTATTATTAAAAATGACAATAAATACACCATGCTAAATAGATGGCAACATGAACAATTAGTAACCAACATGCTGCTTAAGATAGCTTAGCACAAAGACTGATAGTGTGTCCCCCATCCAAACTAGTTCTATACAGTATATACAACGTACTAATTGACATGTCTTAGCTGTTAATATTTTAAAAAAACTAAACTTTACTTATTTTATACCCAAAGGAAAGGATACAATATGTTTAACTGTTTTTGTTTTCTGAGATATTTCTATTTCTATATGTCTCCACCTGCAATTTATTTTAGTTTTGTCCAGCTGTGAATAGCTCCATTATCTCCTCTATTGCATTGTGGGAGAAGGATTTTTGACAGCAAACTCGGAAATGAACTAGTCCAAATACGGTGTGATTTACCCCACACACAAAACGTGCTTTGAATAAGAGTGTAGTTTAGATTTGGGAAACACTGTAAGACCAGTGTAGCTTTGTGAAAATGAACAAATACAATTCTACTAACTAAACTAAAATATAAATCTTCTGTCTGTTCCAGCTAGAAAACTGTAACTACGCAGTCGAGCTGGGGAAGAAGGAGGCCAAATTCTCTCTGGTGGGGATCGCAGGTCAGGACCTGAACGAAGGGAATCGAAAACTCACCCTCGCTCTGCTCTGGCAGCTCATGAGGAGGTAACAACACTTCTGTCTTTTAAACTGTCAAAGAGGTAAAAAGAGTAATTCACAAGTTACAACCTTTGTTAGCTCTGCATCAGTCTCCACCAAAAAAGGAATACTCTGAGACAACAGTTCAAGTCAGGTTGGAATCACAGCAGTTAATCTGCAGGTCTTTCTAAGCCTTAACAAGCATTGATTTCAGTTCCATCAGCAACAAAAAAAGACCATAAAAAGATCTTTAAAAATCTTAAATTTTGATCAGCCCTGGGCAGGTGAAGCTTTTATTTTTAAAAACCAGGTGTTCTGGTCTCCCCTCATGCTGACTGTTCCCTCAGATACACCCTGAACATCCTGGAGGACCTGGGCGATGGTCAGAAAGTGACAGACGACACCATCGTGACCTGGGTCAACGGCACGCTCACAGACGCTGGAAAATCCAAAATCTCCGGCTTCAAGGTAAGTGAAACACACAGCTACTCTTCAGCTCACATGTTCTGGTTCCAGGATGTTGACTTTAGAAAAAAAAACTGAACTGAAAAAAGAAACATTGGTATTGAAACACACTAGTTATATTTTTTTTATGTATGTATGACTATACGTTTTTGATGCACTATATGACTTCTTAAAGATTTTTTTTGACATACTATACTATATCTTTTTAATGTTTTCGACATGCTATGCTATGACATATACTATGACTTTTTTCAATTTTTTTTTACATTCTGTACTGACTTTTCAATGTTTTTCAACATACTATACTATGACATTTAATTTTTTCGAAATAAGATATGACTTATTTTTTTTACATACTATGCTATGACTTTTTGAAAAAATTTTACCCACAAACTATAATATCACTTTTTAATTTTTTCCGACATACTGTTCTATGACGTTTTTTTTGACATACTGTACTATACGAAGATTTTTTATTATTTTTTCGACATACTATAGAGTGATTTTTTTTTTTTTTTTGAGACATACTATACTATGACTTTTAAAAAAAAATTTGACATGCTATATTGACTTTTTTTTAATGTTTTCGGCATGCTATTCTATGAATTTTTTCTACTTTTTTTGACATACTATATGACTTTCTTCGACATACTATTCTATGTCTTTTTTCATTTTTTTTCAACTGACTTTATTTTTTCGACGTACTATACTATCACTTGTTGTTTTTTTGACATAAAATACTATGACTTTTTTCATTTTTTTCGACATACTAAAGAATTACTTTTTTATTTTTTTGACATGCTATGCTATACTATGACTTCATTTATTTTTCTACATACTATGACTTTTTAAAAAACTAATTTTCAACATACGATGACTTATTTTTTCGACAAACTATAATATCACTTTTTTTCAACATACTATATTATGACATTTTTTTTAATTATTACATACCATGACTTTTTTATTTTTCGACCTACTATGATGACTTAATTTTTTTCGACATACCATGACTAATTTTTTTTGACATACACTGATTTTTTTCGATATGCTATACTATCACTATTTCTGCATTTTTTTCTACATAGTATGTTATGACTTTATTTTTTTGACATACTATGACTTTAAAAAAAAAAATTGACATACGATATGACTTTTTTACAGAATGTTTTTTTTTCAACATTCTGTACTGACTTAATTTTTTGATATACTGTACTATGAATTGTTTTTCCGATATACTATAATATGACTTATTTTTTCGACATACTGTACTATACTAAGATTTATTATTTTTTTCGACATACTATAATGTCTTTTTTTTTTTATTTATTGACATACTATACTATTACTTTTTTAAATGTTTTTCTACATAGTATATTATGACTTTTTAATTTTTTTTTGACATACTATGATTTTAATTTTTTTCGACATGCTATACTGTGACTTTATTTTTTTGACATGCTATACTATGACTTTTTTGACATACGTAATGACATACTATACCTTGGCTTTGTGCAGTTTTGGTTCCATTGTTGCTTGTTGATTCATCGCATGTGCATTTGTGTGTGTGTAGGACGGTTCTATCAGTAGCAGTATGCCAGTTCTGGACCTGATTGATGCCATCCAGCCCGGATCGATCAGATACGACCTGCTAAAGGCAGAAGACCTTACTGAAGAGGAGAAACTCAACAACGCAAAGTATGGACACATTTTATATTAATTACTTCACATAATTTATCTCTACTTTGTCCTTTTTATTTATCTCTTAAAGGGGAAAGGGGGGTGGTTAAGGAGGGACAGGGGTAAGGAGAACAAAACCGTTCTCATCACTACATGCTCTCTGTCACCATTGATTTAACAGGTACGCCATCTCCATGTCAAGGAAGATAGGCGCCCGAGTATACGCGCTGCCTGAGGACCTGGTGGAGGTCAAACCTAAGATGGTGATGACGGTGTTTGCATGCCTCATGGCACGCGGCATGAAGAGAGCATAAGGACCACAACCACCTAAAAATATGGGATATACAAGGTTTCTAACAGGGTGCAGATAATAAGTTATGGTATACATTAAAAAACAGTGGTGATGTCTGAAGGCAAAGGGACATTGGAAAGTTAATTTTTGTACAACCACTGCAGTCTGTTACTTATAACTCTTACAAATACTTTAGAAAAGTGAGCTTTAAATTCAAATAGGATGTCATGTTTTATTTTTACAAACATTTTCAAATCTGATTGTTAAACCCTTTCTATTGCAATATTGTTGTTTAAGACATCTCAATTATCTGCAGCAGTATGGCTGGTTATTCATAAAGGATTTTCTGAATGTTTCCAGGCAGAACTGCGATGTTCCCCTTTACAGGTTTACTGTTTGTGTGATACATAACAAGTCAGGCAGAGGCACAGTCTTACTTGCTCAGGTTTTCACTTGATTACAAACATATTCCAAATTATGCCAGATGAACGCAACAAATAAATGAAGATTTTTCTATTAAGAATTGTGTTGTCATTGTGTAAAATCTGGTTCTGGTATAATAATATACTATGACTTTCTTCGATATATTATACTAAGTTATTTTTATTTTTTCCGACATACTACACTATGACTTTTTTAATGAAATCTTTCGACATACTTTACTATGACTTTTTTTCTCATTAAATTTCTCGACATACTATACTATTAATTTTTTTTTAATAACATTTTTCGACATACTTTACTATGAATTTAATGACATTTTTCGACATACTATACTACAGCTGTTTGGGGTGAAATTATTCAACATGCTATACTATGACTTTTTTCACAATTTTTCGACCTTTACAATACTATGACTTTTTTTGGTGAAATATTTCAACATACTATATACTATGACCTTTGTTTAATGAAATTTTTCAACATACCATATGACTTTTTTTGGTGACATTTTTCGACATACTATACTATTTTTTTTTTAATGAAATTTTTTGACATACTTTGACTTTTTTAATGACATTTTTCAACATATTATACTATGACTTTTTTTCATGAAATTTTTCGACATACTAGACTATGACTAGGGATGCTCATTTTGAAAAAATGTCTTAACCGATAACCGACCCTCGTTAACCGATTATTAACCGTTAACCAACAAGATTAAGTTATGACTTTATTCTCGTAATATAACGACTTTTAATGTCTGAAAAGAAAAGTCAGAAAAATGTAGGAAGAAATAAAGTCGGAAAAATGTTGGGAACAAAGAGTCTGAAAAATGTCAGGAAAAAAAAATTCTGAAAAATGTCGGCAGAAATAAAGTCTGAAAAAAGTGTCCAAAAAAAAAAGTCTGAAAAAAAAGTCTGATGAAAAAGAATTCTGAAAAAATGACTGAATAAAATGTCTGTAAGAAAGTAAAAAAAAAAAAATAAAAACAAAAGTCTGAAAAAAGTCTGAAAAATGTCGGGGGAAAAAAAGTCAGAAAAATGGCGGAAAAAAATGTCCTTGGGAAAAAGAGTCGGAAAAATGTCGGAAAAAAAGTCAGAAAAATGTCTGAAAAGACGAGTCAGAAAAATTTAAAAAGAAAAAGTCAGAAAAATGTCGGAAGAAATAAAGTCTGAAAAATGTCGGAAAAAAAGTAAAAAAAAACTATAAAAAAAGAAGTCAGGAAAATGTCGGGAACAAAAAGTCTGAAAAATGTTGGAAGAAATAAAGTCTGAAAGAAATGTAAAAAAAAAAAAGTCTGAAAAAAGTCTGGAAAAAAAGACTGAAAAATGTCTGAAAAGAAAAGTCTGAAAAAAGTCTGGAAAAAAGTCTGACAAATGTCGGGAAAAAAATGTCCTTGGGGAAAAAAGTCGGAAAAAAAGTAAAAAAAAAAAGAAAAAGGTACCAAAAAAAAGTCTGGAAAAAGTCCAAAGAAATAAAGTTTGAAAAATATCCGAAAAAAGTTAAAAAAAAAAAAGTTTGAAAAAATCTGGAGATAATGTCTGAAAAAGAAGTCAGAAAAAAAAGTCTGAAAAATGTCGGAAGAAATAAAGTCTGAAAAAAAATGTACAAAAAAAAAAGTCTGGAAAAAAAAGTCTGAAAAATGTCAGAAGAAATAAAGTCTGAAAGAAAAGTCCAAAAAAAAAAGTCTGATGAAAAAAGTCTGAAAAATGTCGGAAGAAATAAAGTCTGAAAAAAAGTCTGATGAAAAAAGTCTGAAAAATAAAGTCTGAAAAAAAAGTTTTAAAAAAAAAAAGTCTGAGAAATGTCGGAAGAAATAAAGTCTGAAAAAAAGTCTGATGAAAAAAGTCTGAAAAATAAAGTCTGAAAAAAAAGTTTTAAAAAAAAAAAGTCTGAAAAAATGTCGGAAGAAATAAAGTCTGAAAAAAAGTAAAAAAAAAAAAAGTCTGAAAAAAGTCTGGAAAGAAAAGTCAGACAAATGTAAAAAAAAAAAAAAGTCAGAAAAATATCAGAAGAAATAAAGTCTGAAAAAAAATGTCGGAAAATAAAAAGTCTGATGAAAAATGTCGGAAGAAATAAAGTCTGAAAGAAATGTCCAAAAAAATAAGTCTGAAAAAAGTCAGAAAAATGTTGGAAGAAATAAAGTTTGAAAAACAATCAACCAAAAGAAAAGTCACAAAAATGTCCAAAGAAATAAAGTTTAAAAAAAAATTTACCAAAAAAAAAGTCTGATGAAAAAGTCATAAAAATGTTGGAAGAAATAAAGTCTGAAAAAATGTCGGAAGAAAAAGTCATAAAAATGTCCGAAGAAATAAAGTTTGAAAAAAAAATTTACCAAAAAAAAGTCTGGAAAAAAAAGTCTGAAAAATGTTGGAAGAAATAAAGTTTGAAAACAATTGTACAAAAAAAAAAGTCTGAAAAATGTTTGAAGAAGTAAAGTGAAAAAAAATGTCCAAAAAAAAGTTTGAAAAAAAAGTCTGAAAAATGTCCGAAGAAATAAAGTTTGAAAAAAAATGTCCAAAAAAAAGTTTGAAAAAAAAGTCTGAAAAAATGTCGGAAGAAATAAAGTCTGAAAAAATGTACCAGAAGAAAAAAAAGTCTGAAAAATGTTGGGAAAAAAAAGTCAGAAAAATGTTGGAAGAAATAAAGTCTGATGAAAAATGTCGGAAGAAATAAAGTCTGAAAAATGTCGGAAGAAATAAAGTCTGAAAAAAAGTCTGATGAAAAAAGTCTGAAAAATGTCGGAAAAAATAAAGTCTGAAAGAAATGTCCAAAAAAAAAAGTCTGGAAAAAAAAGGTCAGAAAAATGTCGGAAGAAATAAAGTTTGAAAAAAAATGTACCAAAAGAAAAAAAAGTCGGAAAAATGTTGGGAACAAAGAGTCTGAAAAATGTCAGGAAAAAAAAATTCTGAAAAATGTCGGAAAAAATAAAATCTGAAAAAAGTGTCCAAAAAAAAAAAGTCTGAAAAAAAAGTCTGATGAAAAAGAATTCTGAAAAATGACTGAATAAAATGTCTGTAAGAAAGTAAAAAAATAAAATAAAAACAAAAGTCTGAAAAATGGCGGAAAAATGGCGGAAAAAAATGTCCTTGGGAAAAAAAGTCAGAAAAATGTCGGAAAGAAAGTCAGAAAAATGTCTGAAAAGACAAGTCAGAAAAATGTAAAAAGAAAAAGTCAGAAAAATGTCGGAAGAAATAAAGTCTGAAAAATGTCGGGAAAAAAAGTAAAAAAAACTATAAAAAAAGAAGTCAGGAAAATGTCGGGAACAAAAAGTCTGAAAAATGTCGGAAGAAATAAAGTTTGAAAAAAAATTTAAAATAAGAAAAAAAATGTATGAAAAAAAAAGTCTGATGAAAAAAGTCATAAAAATGTCCAATAAAAAAAGTTTGAAAAAAATGTCTGAAAAAATGTCGGAAGAAAAAGTCATAAAAAGAAATCCGAAGAAATAAAGTTTGAAAAAAAAATGTACCAAAAAAAAGTCTGGAAAAAAAAGTCTGAAAAATGTTGGAAGAAATAAAGTTTGAAAACAATTGTACAAAAAAAAAAGTCTGAAAAATGTTGGAAGAAATAAAGTCTGAAAGAAATGTCCAAAAAAAAAAGTCTGAAAAAAAGTCTGATGAAAAAAGTCTGAAAAATGTTTGAAGAAGTAAAGTGAAAAAAAAAGTTTGAAAAAAAAGTTTGAAAAAAAAGTCTGAAAAATGTTGAGAAAAAAAAGTCAGAAAAATGTCCGAAGAAAAAAAGTTTGAAAAAAAAGTCTGAAAAAATGTCGGAAGAAATAAAGTCTGAAAAAATGTACCAGAAGAAAAAAAAAGTCTGAAAAATGTTGAGAAAAAAAAGTCAGAAAAATGTCTGAAGAAATAACGTTTGAAAAAAAATTTACCAAAAAAAGAAGTCTGGAAAAAAAAGTCTGAAAAATGTCGGGAAAAAAAGTCAGAAAAATATCCGAAGAAATAAAGTCTGAAAACATGTAAAAAAAAAAAAAAAGTCTGGAAAGAAAAGTCTGAAAAATGTAAAAAAAAAAAGTCTGAAAAATGTCTGAAAAAAAGTAAAAAAAATGTAAAAAGAAAAAGTCTGAAAAAAGTCTGGAAAAGAAGTATGAAAAATGTCGGGAAAAAAAAGTCTGAAAAATGTCGGAAGAAATAAAGTTTGAAAAAAAATGTACCAAAAAAAAAGTCTGGAAAAAAAGTCTGAAAAAAGTCTGATGAAAAAGAATTCGGAAAAATGCCTGAAAAAGTGTCTGGAAAAAAAAGTATGAAAAATGTCGGTATGTATGGCTTTCCAACCATGTAAAATACAATGCCAGTTAGTATTGTAACAACAGAGAAATAATCCATCAAACACAAGTTTCCGAACTCTTTTTTCCCAGTATATATATATATATATATATATATATATAAAAAATGTATATATATACAGACGTAGGCAAAGTTGTTGGTACCCTTCCGTTAAAGAGAGAAAAACCCACAATGGTCACTGAAATAACTTGAAACTGACAAAAGTAATAATAAATAAAAATTTACTGAAAATGAACTAATGAAAATCAGATATTGTTTTTGAATTGTGGTTCAACAGAATCATTTTAAAAAACAAACTAATGAAACTGGCCAGGACAAAAATGATGGTACCCCTAGAAAAGATGTAAAATAATGTGACCACAGGGACATATTAAACTAAGGTGTGTCCTGTAATTAGCATCACAGGTATCTTCAAACTTGTAATCAGTCAGTCTGCCTATTTAAAGGGTGAAAAGTAGTCACTGTGCTGTTTGGCATCATGGTGTGTACCACACTGAACATGGACCACAGAAAGCTAAGGAGAGAGTTGTCTCAGGAGATCAGAAAGAACATTATAGACCTTCATGTTAAAGGTAAAGGCTATAAGACCATCTCCAAGCAGCTTGATGTTCCTGTGACTACAGTTGCATATATTATTCAGAAGTTTAAGGTCCACGGGACTGTAGCCTACCTCCCTGGACGTGGCCGCAAGGGGAAAATTGATGACATATTGAAGAGACGGATAATACGAATGGTAACCAAAGAGCCCAGAACAACTTCCAAAGAGATTAGAGGTGAACTCCAAGGTCAAGGTACATCAGTGTCAGATCGCACCATCCGTCACTGTTTGAGCCAAAGTGGACTTAATGGAAGACAACCGAGGAGGACACCAAATCATAAAAAAGCGAGACTGGAATTTTCCAAAATGCATATTGACAAGCCACAAAGCTTCTGGGAGAATGTCCTTTGGACAGATGAGACAAAACTGGAGCTTTTTGGCAAGTCACATCAGCTCTATGTTCACAGACGAAGAGATGAAGCATCCAAAGAAAAGAACACTGTACCTAATGTGAAACATGGAGGAGGCTCGGTTATGTTATGGGGCTGCTTTGTTGCATCTGGCACAGGGTGTCTTGAATCTGTGCAGGGTGCAATGAAATCTCAAGACTATCAAGGCATTCTGGAGCGAAATGTGCTGCCCAGTGTCAGAAAGCTTGGTCTCAGTTGCAGGTCATGGGTCCTCAAACAGGATAATGACCCAAAACACAGCTAAAAACACCCAAGAATGGCTAAGAACAAAACATTGGACTATTCTGAAGTGGCCTTCTATGAGCCCGGATCTAAATCCTATTGAACATCTGTGGAAGGAGCTGAAACATGCTGTCTGGAGAAGGCACCCTTCAAACCTGAGACAGCTGGAGCAGTTTGCTCACGAGGAGTGGGCCAACATACCTGTCAACAGGTGCAGAAGTCTCATTGAGAGTTACAGAAATCACTTGATTGCAGTGATTGCCTCAAAAGGTTGTGCAACAAAATATTAAGTTAATGTTACCATCATTTTTGTCTAGGCCAGTTTGATTAGTTTGTTTTTTTAAATGATTCTGTTGAACCACAATTCAAAAACAATATCTGATTTTCATTAGTTAATTTTCAGTGAATTTTTATTTATTATTACTTTTGTCAGTTTCAAGTTATTTCAGTGACCATTGTGGGTTTTTCTCTCTTTAACGGAACGTTACCAACAACTTTGCCTACGTCTGGGAAAAAAGAGTTCGGAAACTTGCGTTTGATGGATTATTTCTCTGTTGTTACAATACTAACTGGCATATATATATATATATATATATATATATATATATACACACACACACATAAACTTTATTTAACTAGAAAGTCACATTGAGATTAAAACCTTTTTTTACAACTGAGACCTAGCCAAGAACAGTATGTCATCTTTAAAATGTCATAGTATAGTATGAAATAAAAAAATCATAGTATAGTATGTCATAATAAATGTCATAAAAACCCCATAGCATAGTATGTCATAACAAATTCTTTAAAAAGTCATAGTATAGTTTGTCATAAAAAAGGTAATTGTGTTAATTAGTGTGCTTGGATTTGGATTTTTGTTACCTTTGGACAGAGCCATGCTAGCTGTTTCCCCCGTTTCCAGTCTTGATGCTAAGCTAAGCTAATCAGCTGCTGACTGCAGCATCATATTTAGCGTACAGACATGAGAGTGGTATCAATCTGAACATCTGCCTCGAGAGAATACGTTTCCCAAAATGTCCAAATGAAGCTTCTTCAATCAAGGGTCACATGGTCACACTGGAGGTCAGCTTGATGTCTACATATAAAAAAGTTTTCAGCAACTCACCACAGTTGTGTCAGGCGTCTTTGAGGAGTTATAAATGTTGAGCTGCATTCACGATGAGGAGACGGAAACATTGATTTGTTTCTTCATAGCAGCCAGATGAAAACAAACAGGACGACACTGACATGATAAAAAACATTAATGAAAGCACAAAACTACAACAACAAGATTCAATTAAACAATCTGTTTAATTAGAGAAAAATTGCAAGATTTCCAAAGGAAAGAGAGCACTGGTAAAAAAAATGAAATGGTGAACTGAGTTAATCCTTTTTTTAAACTTCTGGAAAAGAGAGAGGGGGAAATGGTGACAGAGTTCAGAGGCAGAACTGGATTTCAAAGTCTGAAGAAAACGTCACTACATATTTACAATATTAACTCTCATTTGAGCCGGCTGCTGTAGTTTCTGCTCCTGTGATGTACAAAGACATGAAGAATGTTGAACCAAACCATGTCCCTTTGATATTTTTGATGAAGGTGGCATTATTTTAGTAACTCAGGCCACTTCTACTGTCTGTGCAATGTCTCTGTGAGGATCATTATTTGGCAGGTTTGGCCTCGGCAGGGTTGTCGCCGGTGTCCAGGGTCTTGAGGAGGCGGAACAGGCCGGCAGCTTCTCGAATGCGGCTGAACTCGATGCAGAAGGCCTGAACCTCGATGAAGAGGTCCTGAACGTTAATGATCTTGTTTCGGATCAGCGACTGGAGGAAGACGCAGACCAGGCGGACCAGACGGTTCTGAAAGACAACATCAGTGAAAACAAATCTCTGTATAATGCAATCTATTTCAACAGAAGCATGAACTACAGCATCCACACTGAAACTGACCATTCAAAATGAATAAAGGAGGATTTATTGCAGGACTGTTGTATTAGACTGCATTAGTTTTAGCTAGGTGGACCAAATAATGGGCCTTAACAGTTTTGTTGTTATTCTGTTTTAATCTTTTGGCATGGTAAGTATATCTTGTATGAAATAATTATTATGAATAATGTAAAATGAATGTACAGGAATACAACTACTGGTAAAATGAATGCAGTGATATATTAAATGAGTTCAGCAGGGCTCATGGAGATGAAACAGTTGATTTGTTTTGCTGACATTTTGGCGTCTCAAAAGAGACATTACAATGAATTTCTTTCAACACATTTTCTGTTTTTGTTAGAGGGAATATCTAATAAAATACAGCATTTTTTTATTATTATTATTATGAATAAAGTGTTGTACTGTACCTGCATGTACTTGTCTTTGATTTGCTCACAGGTGGAGATGCAGTTGGAGATGTAGAGGTGGATGAACTCTGGTGGTAAGTCCACAGCTGTGGTCAACCTGAGGAAGCACAAGCAACACGAGCGGATTTAAGAAAGAAAATCAACATTTAAAGAACCATTAAAGAGAAACTTCAGTCAGTCTAATAATCCTGTTAACACTGCCAACTAAGGGCCACATGCATCTTCACAACCTGTGCAGCAGCAAAGAACCGTGCCACAAATAAAGTTGTTGGACTGAATAAAAGCAACTGAAATTAAAGCATAAAACATTTTGTGTGTCTGAACTTCTGTTATTAATCACAACACAAAAGCATTTCTTTTAAATTCAGCTCACTCAACATTTTCTGAGGTGATAAATCTGTCATTTTTGGTAATTTAAGTAAATACAAGCTCCTTACTCAATAATAAAACTGTTAGGAAAATTACAATTATATTCTATATTCTCAAAATTATCTCAGCTGCTACATTATGGCTGAAATAGGATTATATTTACTATCAATTAATCTATTGATATCTATATGTTCCAGAGGCCTGAAGCAATGACATTAATTTACTTTGGTTTGTCTGACTCTGTCCGACACAGTTGTGGTGGTGGCATGTAACTAAGTACATTTACTCAAGTACTGTACTTAATTACAAATTCAAGGTACTTGTTCTTTAATTGAGTATTTCCATTTTATGTTCATATTTCTACTCCACAATATTGCAGAGAAAAATATTGTACATTTCACTCCACTACATCTGACAGCTTCAGTTACTTTTCAGATTACACTTTGTCATCCCCATCCTGTCCAGAGAAAACCACGTATCTCCAGATGTGTTGATGTTGAATGTTTGTGATAAACTGAAGAATGAAGCGTTCCTTTACATTCCTTTTAATTCCTTTAAATTAACCCACTTCTTAAGATAAATAAACTCTTTAAAAAGCCTCTTGGATCAGCTGGAAAATGCATTGTCACAAAGCAGAAATGAGAAGTTGACTTTTTAGAGATACAGTACGTGGTTCTCACAGGACAGTGATGGTACAAACATTATGATCTTATAGAATGTGATGCATTGCTGTAGATTAAAATAGCCAACAGAATATAAAAGAGTTAAAAACATCGACAGCAGTAAAATGTAACATACACATTAATGCAGCAGCAATATGAACTCAGAAACATCATGTACAGTATAACAGTAAAATACTGCATTTTACTGCACTATGAGTATTTTTACTTTTCCTGCTTTGCTGATAAGACTTTTATTTAACTAAGGTTGATTGCAGGACTTTTACTTGTAATGGAGTATTTTCACATTGTGGTATTAGTACTTTCACTTAAGCAAGAAAACCTTCACATACAGTACAGAGAGCAGTGGCCTCACCTGTTGACGACCTCCATGGAGTGAAGCGACATGTCCATGTTAACCAGCACTGAGAAATACTCTGTGATCTGGCTGCTCTGCATCAGCTTCAGCAGCATCTCGATGGCCACCAGCGGGTTGTTCTCCACCAGGTCAGGCAGCTTCGCCGGGGACAGACCGATGTGATAAACCAGCTTTGGGTCCTTCTCCAACTCGGCCAGCAGCTGGAGAGAGAAAGAGAGAGCGAGAGAGATAGAGTTAGTGATGAATTTAACCAGCAGTGAATGTATCTAACAAGTATTGTGCATGTAGAAAACACTGATATATCCCACATACACCGTCCTGCTGCCTCAAATACTCACCAGAGCACCAAATTCTGATTAATCTGTCACTGAAAATAGTCCCCAACAAATGCACTATTTGTGTGCGTGACATGACCTCACCTGTGACTGCTGCTGGGCGGACAGCGGGCTCTTGAAGGCCTTGGCCATGATGCGTTTGATCTCCACGCCGGTGCTGTTCTTCACACACATGGAGCGATCCCATTGGACGCTGTGATCCGGCTCGGTGGGGTTCAGCCACGCCAGCTCGTCTTCGCACACGTGCAGAGGAGGTGGCGGCCGGATGAACTCGGGGCGGAAGTGACCTGAGGACGGAGACAGGTGGACAGGTTGTTAGGACGCACATTTTATGGTGCTTTAAGAGAACAGATGATGTTTCCATCAACCAGCAGCCTGGTGTATCTTAGATTTATTTTGGTTGCAGATGGCAGATGGTAGTTTTTTTTAGTCTACTTGCCATTTTGGTAACCATGGCAACATTTGCACCATCTATAAAGGCGTCCTCATATTCAGAGAGTCAGCACCATGAGTCAGGATGTGAACAGCAATGAGTTATAATCATTGGATGCCATGACAGAAACTTTGTTTTTAATGTTAATAAACATAAAAAAAATGTCAGACCCTCCTTCTAATATTGATATGAGTCACACCCAGTACTCCTTATTTTGTGAATGAAGCGGTAACTAGCTGTAGCTGCTGCTGTGTTTGTGTTTAACCATCATTGCCACCTGGAACTATTCTAGAGGAACAAAATTTAGTCAAAATGCAGGTTTAGATCTGCAGTCCCTAAAAACATTCTTGGTTCTTTGAGTTCCATTCAAGTTCCTGTGGTGGAAACTTCCTAAACGTGTAACTTTGTTCTGTTTTCTACACATTTAAAACAACATTAGCATCAAAAAACACTTACTCTCCAGTGGAGGGCGGGGCCCTGTGACCAGAGACTCTATGATCTGATTGGCCACGGAGCTGTCGAATCCTGAGTTTGATGAATCTGGATCGGGGTCGTTCAGGATGCTGGGGAAGCTGGCTTTACTCTGAGTGGGCAGCTCTGACTGACGCTCTGCACAACGAAGACACAAAACATGGAAAATTCAATTAAAAAATACCACGCTGATGGTGTGTGCTCCAACACATTTGTCAAATGCTCAAATTGTTCACTTAGTTACTTCATTCATATTCAAAGTCTGAACAAAAGTAACAACCTTATATTTTCAGGGACACTTAAAGCCCCAGCCTTTAAACATAAGTGGTGTTGGTTTCTTCAGTAGATAAATGGCTGTGTTGGTGTGTACTAACCTGCTAATGCTAGCTGCAGCCCACTGATGTCTATGGACTGGGGCATGTTGCCGACGTCCATGCAGGACACCTGTCTGGGCGTCTTCTTGAAGAGATCCCTGGGCGGAGCCAGCATCAGCTGGGACAGGAAGAACTTCTCTGGCTGGGTGATGGGAGGCAGGAAGCCTGGAGAGATCACATGACACAGAACAGACTTAAGGGACATTGAACATGTGCTGTACTCTTGAGGTTCAGATTCACTGTGATACACAGACAGGTACCTCACAGTACTTGAGTAAATGTACTTGGTTACTTTCCACCACTGATAGTGTAGTAGTGTAGTAGTATAGTAGATAGTGTGTCTCAGAGAATTGATTTCAAAATACTCCTGCTGGTTTACAAAGCACTAAATGGTTTAGGGCCAAAATACATTTCTGATGTTCTGCTATGTTATGAACCATCCAGACCTCTCAGGTCATCTGGATCAGGTCTGCTTAGTGTCCCCAGAGTCACAACTAAACATGCAGAAGCAGCGTTCAGTGTTTATGCACCAAATATCTGGAACAAGCTCCCAGAAAACTGAAGGACTTCTCCAACTCTGAGTTCTTTTAAATCAAAGCTTCAATCCTGTTTGATGCTGCTGCCTTTTATTAAACCAGATAATGATCTTATATACTGCACTATTACTTTTACTCTTGTTTTATTTATGTCTTAATGTTCTTCTGCACTTAGAATTTCCCTGTTGCTGAAATGTGCTATTCAAATAAAGCTGCCTTGCCTAGTATGGAAATGAGACAGTGCATGAGATGATGTTCTGTGGATTTCATAATCAGCTACATCTGTCATCCTAAAGGATATCTGTCTTGGGACATACAGGAACACCAATAAAGTGGTTGTGCATCATCATGTTCAGCCCTACCTGAGAGCACCTTCTCCTGCTCCTCCCCTGCAGGTGCTGGGTTCAGCAGGTGAGCGAACACGGCAGCGAAGGGGTTTGCAGCCAGCGGCTCGGTCCGGTACATCTCCCAGAGCAGGTAGAGGGCGGTGAGCCGCTGCGGGGAGCTGGGCAGCAGGTCCGGCTGCTGCAGGAGCATCACCAGCACGGAGCCCACCCTGAAGTGCTCCGCTTTACCGAAGTAGTGGTGGAAGTGAGTGGAGAGGCTCTCGAAGGTGTTGGTGCATGCCTCCTCCGAGATGATGCTCAGCAGGTTGGACAGCTCCTTCGGGGCGAGCGTCATGGTCTTTACTTCGACGGAGATTGGTGTTATATAAAACTCTGTATTCTCTGTTGATACAGTCAACTATTCATGTTGTACCGCAGGAAACAAAACAACAACACAAGTCTGAAAGTCATCACACGTTAGCAACGAGTTAGCTTAGCTTAGCTTAGCAACGCTAACTGACGAAAACCGGTGAAGTCATGGCAACAACTGACGAGTCCGTTAGATAAACTCCACACTGGACTTGTTCGGTAGCTTCATACAACACCAGAAAACATCTATTATCAATTATTCCGCTGTGGTTGAAGTGTTTACGAGGAATGATAAACGCTGTTTGCTTGCTAGCTGTTTAAATTTCTGACTTGACCCCTTCCTTCAGGCGCAGGGCATCATGGGTAGTGTAGTTTAGTGCTCCGGGGGTTCACTTCCGGCACCAATCGGACTGTTGTTTTTACAAAAAAAAAATAATTCTAACACTTTATGATAATATGTGAGAATTAAATGTGTTTTATTTTAGTGTTTGTAAATTAGAAACTTCCAAAACAACACTTTTAAAGATCAAACTGAGCAGAAATTAATGTTAACTTGACAAGCTGACGAACTGCTTTACCCAGAAGCCCTTGCGATGTAGTTCCGGTGTTTTGTGTTGTCAAAATAAAAGTTGTAACTTGTTAAAAAATAATTTCCTCTGGTCAAATTTCTGCTGCAGAAATAATAACAATCAGTGGTGGAAAGTAACTAAGTACTATTTTGAGACTTTCTATTTTCTGCTACTTTACTCCACTACATCTCAGAGGAAAATATCGTATTTTTTTACTGCACTACATTTTTATTAATACAAAATATAATATAATATATATAATAATATATATCAACAAATAAATTAAGATGTAATATTATGGAAAAAAAGATACAACTTTATTGACAGTAATTATTAAACTAATAGGTACATTTCTTGTACTTTCTATTTTCTGCTACTTTACTCCACTACAACTCCTGATGCAAATATTGTATTTTTTTACAGCACTACAATTTTATTAATACAAATTATAATATAATATATATATATATAATTATATATATATATATGTATATCAACAAATAAATTAAGATGTAATATTATGGAAAAAAGATACAACTTTATTGACAGTAATTATTAAACCACTGGGTACATTTCTTTTTGTTTATTTCAAATTATCGAAAGTTATCGATTATTATTATTAATGTAATATATTTACAACAAATGTCGGCATAAAGACAATACTGGAGCAAATGTAACACAATGTCTGGGTGGCACACACACAAATATATGTCCAGAACTGATTAATCACCTAGTTACTTGCCATAATTAATCTGCAATTCTGATAATCAATTAATCATAATTGTAGTAAGCTTTTTAAAATGTGAGGATTTGCTGCTTTTCTTTGTCTTCTGTGATAAGAAAGTGAGTATCTGTGGGTTTTTAATGTTTTTTTGTTTGTTTTTTCAGACAAAACAACTAATTTAAAGACCTCAATTTGGGTTCTAGAAAAATGTGATGGACTTTTTATTTATTTATTTATTTTTAAAACATGGCTTCAGCTTCTCCAATGTGATGATTTTCTCTGTTTTGTATCATTGTAGATTAATTACTCTTGGGGTGATCATCAAAGTCTGCAGGATTCATCCTCTAGGGAACATGTACAACATTTTTGTACATCAGTACAACATTTCATGGCAATCCAGCTAATAGTGGTTGAGATATGTTAGTGTGGACAGCAGCTACATTTACATTTTTTTCAAATAAACTTGTAAAATAAAAGGTTTGTCTCCGACTCTGGTTTCTCTTGATGTTTTACTATACTGAACATTGAAGGTTCCCTGTGGAGTTTTGACATCTAGCTGTTTTTTTGAGTAGGTCATTGTTCCACTGCTATACAGGTGCCAGTAACACGCCAAGATATGCAGCAATTTTGTTAACACTCAACAATTTAACTTGAGGCTTTGACATAAGAGACTAACACAGACGGGCTGTTAAAACATTTACTTTATAATTTCACTTATTTCCTTTCTTACAAAAGAGCGATGTGCTTTCAGTCGAGGTTCAGTTTGGAAAGTAGAATGTTTCTCCAGACGTCACGTTCTACCAGGAAAATATGCAGACTTAGGATTCAATCAGTATGCTGAGAGAGATAAACCACAGCTCATTAAAAGAGCTCTCAGGTTAAAGTGTAAAAGAACGATCCAGGAGAAAGCTTTAATCTCTCATTGACTTTCACATGTTGAATTCACTTCAGTCCTGATGAAAAGATGGAGATCAAAGACTTGATTTGAAAGGTGAGTCATTATTTCTGGTGAAACCTGTTTTTCAGTAACATTCAAAAAACTTAACACAAGTCTTCCCAGAAAGGTCTCATATTTGCTGTTTAGTTACGACCTGAACACTTTATAAACTGCTTTTTGCTGATATAAGAAACAAAGGAGATCAACATATTTTATATTAGATTTGTTAGACTTTAATGAATTTGAGCACAAACTTCCCAAATTGGAATCAGATTCAGAATGGAGCTGGTTTTCTGGGGAGAAAGATGAAGCAGATTCCTGGTAAAATCAGAGAGAAGCCGTCTGTTAACATTTCACAGATCATCTCATTTTGCAGTCCACTCTATTTTAAAGGGAAACTGCAGGCAAAACAAAAAACAGAGTATGCCAACATGTTCAGGAGAAACCAACCTGATTGTCAAAAGTTTGATTCAGTCGATGTCCGAATGTTAAAACAACTGAGACAATCAGAGCTTTGTAGTCGGGCTAAAGAATGAGGAACGTCATCTTCCTACATCAAAAAGGGTTATGGTTAATAAACAATAGACGTTTGTTACATGCATTGTGTCCTTTCGAAATAAACTTCCATTTGTGTGTATCTAATGAAGATGTCTCAATGACAAAAATGTCAGTTGTTTCCCAAACAGAAAGCATGAACATGATGGTCAGACTGAACTGTAAAGTGAAAACTAAATTGCAGTTCAGTCTGATTATGTCAATTTTTGTTTATAATTGAATTATGAACTGTGTCTTTTACGTTCTGCATATCTGCATCCACAGCAGAGTTGCATTCAGCTTTAAAAAACATTATAAAAAATAAAACATAAATGAGAGAAGCATTCCTTGAATAAAATGTGTGATTGCTGTGCGCATTGACGCTGACTCGCATTATTTTTTGAATGGCTTTATAATCACATGAATACTGATTGACCTTAAGCAGCATGGAGCAAAATTATAATGTTTTTCAGGAATAGAAAATACAGGAAACTGTCTTATGTAATTCTAAGAACACTGAAAGGTTAAATATTTTAATGTGATGCACTCGTGGCTGCTTTTGAACACTGTAGTGTTTCTACTTTACTGGTCTGTTGGATTCTTCTTCTGTAACAAACAACAAGAACAAAACCTTCAGCAGCATCAGGAGGAAACATGTTGTACAAAACATTTTCATACTGAACACCAACTCTATCTTCAGGAAAATAAGATGCACAGCTGAGAATACAAATGTTCCTGTCAGGGATGGGCATACTCTGGTTCTTGTGCCTCTTAAATAACACTGTACAACAAGGAGACACTGTTTCAGGTCCATAGTCACTTCAGTCCACAAGGGAAGGTTTGGTTCATACTGCTTCACACACACACACTGTACACACTCCCACACACCTGCATTCAAACCACAACACCTGGATATATGGCACAAAAATATCCACCTCCATCTGAGAGTCAGTCTGGAGTCCAAACACACAGGACGTCTTTTTAAAGGGCTATTACAACCAAACAGCACAGAACAAAAACATCACAACCTCCAGCTGATCAAACAGAGACAATAAAGCAAGTTGGTGAAAAAAAATAAAATACAAAAAAAAATGTCAGTTATATATCAGGCATGCAGGCAAACACACTGTAAACTTCAACACTGGCAACTGGTCCACAATCTCCATCAGGCGGCTTGTTCAGGTCCACGTCACCACACGACTACAGGCTGAGGCAGCAAAACCACAAGGAATGAAAAGGCTCAGAGGTCAGACTTCAAATATGTGTGAATCCATGTTAAATATGGCAGTTTTTATGGTGTAGTTTGGTATGAATTCATCAGCACTTCACTGGATACCTAGAGGAAGACGTCAACCTGATCTGATCCTATTAATTTAGCATGAATACAAGTATGTTAACTTTTGTTTAGCTACACGTAAATAATTCCTAAAGCTAGCAATTTCCATCGGGATAAATAAAGTTCTATCTATCTTATCTTAATAAAAGTATTTTGGGGTATCAGTGTAGTTTTAAATGTTCAAAAACACCACTGGTACCTTTGATATAATGTTTTAATGCTTATGTTTGATTTCTCTTCCAAACTAGAAGTTTAGATGAGTTACGTTCAACATTATAGGGAAAACTACAATCTTCCCGAATCCAAAAATAATTGTCTTCCTCTACACTGATGTATTTAAAGTCATTTGTTTCTTCATGGTAAAATACTTCATCACCTCTAAACTAACACCCAGAGGCTCAAGTTACAGATTTCACATCAGTGTGACGTTAAGGAAACCGATGAAGATTTATGGCACAAATCTTACTGAAAACTGTCCGTCACAGCAGGATGACTTCATTCACACACCTTCATTGAGTTTGAGTGTTATTGTTCTTTCTTCTATTGCCGTTTGATTAGTGTAAAGCTTTTGTGACTCTTAGTGTCTTTCTTATTCCTTCATTTCATCTCTAATTCTTCTCCCAGAGTTCTCAATATCTTTTTTTTTTTTTTTACTTCATTGACAGATAAAATGACGATAAGGCTTTTGAGAAAGTAAAAAGGGTATCTGTTAAGGCAAAGGTAAAAGGGACGTAAAAAATAAATAAAATAAATCCTCCTTATGCACTGAAACCTGTGTAGGTGTAGTGGACAGTTACAACCACACATAAACCAGCATCTGTATGATCTTTAACAATATTAATATGAAAGCAGGTGAGGTTGAGGAGAACGAGGAAGATGATGAGATAAAGACAGAAGATCGGCAGCAGGAGTTACTTTAAAAAGTGGAAGTAAGAGGGTCAGTTATTGGGGGAAACTTTAAAGATAAAAATGCTTTTACTAATAATCCTAAAAGTAAAATAAAAGATGCATCACTCTGAGAATTTCTGGCCAGTTAGGAGGGATTTCCTACTCTGAGACGCCGGATAAATCCAGATCCTGAACTCTCTCCTGTCCATAAATAACTGAAAACATTCTGGCAGATTCAGGACTTCTCTTTTTGAGGGATTTGAAGGGCTGGGAATATTTACAAAGCTTAGTTTCTGGTATCAGAGCTGACTTAAGTTACTGCTAATGCTAACACGACTGTTTCTGTTGCTGCTTCACATTAAAAAACTGTCAAAACACTGGGTGGCTTTTATTGTGAAGCAGTCACAGGAAACAATGTATTTGTTAGTAAACCAAACTTCAGTATTTGTATCTTTAAATAACAATTTTTCTTGACCTAACAACGATAAAAGTCTTTAAGTGCCAAAGCTAAGGTCATACTGATGTGTGTGTTTCAAGCCAATCAGAAAAAAGAGCCGGTCTGTAAAAGTGCTTCAGAGGAAGGAAGACGAAGCAAAAATAAAACAAAGAAAGGAGAAAGAAAATCTCGGAATTTAGTGTTTAGTGCAAAAGAGTTTTTTGCATAGCTTCCTTTCATTCTGTCTATTTAAACTCTGGGATTAGACTGGACATATGTCATATTTCTTCTGGGTTCCCACAAGGTAATATTAAAAATAAACACTTCAGGGGAAAGACTGAATGTCCTCTGTTGGGAGTCGGGGTGAGGGGAGGAGAGGGCAAACCTACAGAAGCCCAGAGAAGACATATTGTAGTGTACTCACACTTTTTTTAAAATTCATTTTCTTTTGATCGCAAAAAAAAAGACCTGAACATAACAAGATTTGTTTTCCTGTGGGAATGAAATTATTATTCCATGATAAAAAAAAAAGTGCTGAAGTTGAGGTGACAAAAACAAAGTGTCATCGCCACGAGAAGGAATGTTTTCACAGCTTCTTCCATCAAGATAAAGTAAGAAGACTTGTCTAACTTTCTTACATTAAATGTCTCTTAGTCCTTTGAACACTTGCTTGGTTTTCTCTCCTTTTCTTTACAGAGTCACTACATGTCTTAGCCAGACATGACATATTTTGGTATTTTCAGAACTGGACCGTACAGGTGAGTGTTTCTGCCTGTCGCATCTCCAACAGCGCCATGGGGTCAGCTGCAGGGTCATCAGCCGGGGACCACCGCTTCTTTAACCTAATTCCTATCCTTCCTCCTCAACTAAAAGCCAAAAGCTGCCCTTCTATGCTTCCTCACCGAGGTCTTTGGTTGCTTCGCCCCAGTTAAACCTTCGTACTGAAGCAGCAAAGACGTTGATGTGCTGGTGAAGCCCCAACAGCCTACGTTCACTGGGTAGATGATGGCGGTCCAGACTGACAAAGAAGAGCTGTCCCGGCAGCAGCAGACCAGAGTGCTGCGTCGGGTCAGAGTGATGTGGAGGTGATCTGTGAAGGGAAGTGCAGCTTCGTATTGAGGTCGAGCCTCATGTTCCAGTCCTCGTCTGGAGAAAGGGGTCTTGATAAGCTTTGCTGGTGTCTCTCCAGGTCTGATGAACTGGATGACGTGTCTTTCAGCTGTGGGGTGGTTGTTATTGCTTCCAATGTTTCAGCCAGTTATAAGGAGCGTCTTTTTTCTATGATTTCTAAGCGGACGCAAATATTGATATGGGGATATCAATATTTGCAAGTACAAGTCACACTAAATCTGTTTCAAGTCTGTGTTTGGATCTAACTGAGTTATGACTCAGAGAAGGAGTGTGAATTTGTTATGCAAACTGTGTCGCTAAGGATGAAGAAAATGATTTTGTGATTTCAAGAAAACAAACTTGTTATGTCGGCACCTTGAAATAAATTTCTTGTGATCACAAGAGACCTCTCTGACCTTCTGTAAAAGAACAGAAACGTTGGAACCTTCACACCAAACACGTCTGGAGTGAAACTCACACCAAATAACAACATTAAGATGCCTGAAATGCCTCTCAGTCCTCCAACAAGAGAACTTATTAATAATCGTTTGAGAACATAATCTGAACCAGCATTAAGAACCCCTAAATGCAAGGCCTTATGGGTAGAAAGAGACAGATGTAGCTTGAAAGCAGAACAAAACAAAGTCTGAACTGACGCTCATACTCACTTTCAGGTTCTGATTCTGTTCAATAAACTAAAGTCACAATAAAATATTAGTGAACTATGATTTTTGTTCTCATGCTCTGAATTGATTAGTGTGAATCTAAAGGAAAAACAAAACTGGAGCTGAGTCAACTTTTCCATTCTGGTTCAGATCTGAGAAACTGAACTGCAGTGAGACAACACATTGTCCGGAGACAAAGAGACTGAACAAACAAGAAAACAAAAACACTCTTCTTCGTCCTCAGTCGGCGTAGTGCATGATGGACTCCACATAGTTTCCAGGGAAGAGGCCGGTGTACGCGTTCATCACGCCTTCATACCAACCGTCCTCGTTCTTCTTGATGACGTAGATGATCGCTCCTTCCTGGAACGACAACTCGTCCTCCTTGTCGGCCGAGTAGTCGTAGATGGCCACCACTGGAGGGCGACAAACACACCAAAATATTATTAATAACACAATCAATATATATTTGAATCGATTGACAGCCCTACTTTACATATAATGTATAATTAATAATTATTTTAGTAATAATTAATTACATTAAGTAATAAGAATGTTCTCAGGGACATTTTCTCCTGAAGGGTCTGTCAGGTAGAGGTACTTATTGAGGTAAGTTTGAGGTTATTGATGATTATGTCTATTCCTGTCCCATAATGCAACACACAACAAAATGTGAGGGGCTTATCACAGCTTGGAATAATTTAAACTAAATGGGGAAACCAGTATGGACTTTGTATTAGTGTACGTACCTTTCTCGTGGTATGTTCTGGGGGCCCATGGTGGGTCTTCTTCAGCGTACGGGTCGCTGTACTCCACCACTGCAGAGTCATCCTCTTCGTGTCCATCCTCCAATGGCTGAGGAGTGAGCAGGGGCTCCTCGGGCCCTGATTGGCCCTCGGCATCCGGGTGAGGGGGAGGAGGGGCGTCTGAGACTGGAGGTGAGAAAATACATCATGCATTCAGAAACACACACAGACAGGTGCTTCACACCTAAAACCTTGTAACCAACGGATTTAATAAAATAAAGCACTAAGGCAACCTGGGATGAAAACATTATTAAAAGGGTTCAGAAGAAAAAACTTTAAAATCAATGTTTCACCACAAGATTTAATTTAACAGATGACACAGACACACAAATGTAGGTAAATCCAGACACAGACGTACTGATATTCACAAGAAAAGTAATGTAAGGAAACATTTCTGTGATGCATGATTAAAAAAAAAACCTGAGCACATTTACTACTTACTGGACTCCTGAACTCGAGCAACGAAACCCATCAGAGGAAGCTGAGGACTGAACTGAAGGATGGAGGGGGGCGGGGGGGAGGCTGCCGACACACACAAATCAGAGATTATTAACATATTTAGCTTTTTATTACACTAATAATCAGATTAAGAGTTCAATTAGGATGAAAATGTCTCATTTGCACCTCAATCTGAATAATCATCTTATTCTGAAATACATTTTCTATATATTCTGTCCCGATTCCCAAAATATTTAAGGTATGCAAATAATGACAATTAACCCCCAACCTCAGAGAAGACCAGTAAACCCGCCACTTGTCACAGTCTAACACAAAAACAGTATGAGCTTCATCAGGTGTGTGTTACAGTGCATACCTGGGCTTTGGTTGTAGTAGGGGCCGCCGTTGACCTGGTTCTCTGTTTCGATTGGCTGACCAGTCACAGAGGGAGGGCGGCGGTACGGCAGTGACCCCCCGACCTGTGGACTCTGCTGCCGGGGCTGAGGCCGATTCATACTGAAGAACTGAGGGACGATGGGACCTGAGACAGCAGAGAGGGACGAGCTTAGACAGAGTACAGATGTACGGTCGGTGTTTGGTGTAAATCCAGTTCAAAACTGGTAATTAAATGAATGTATTTGAAATGATTTTGGCTGTTTGAATACTATACATTTTAGAGAGGTGATAACAACAACACTTTTTTTTTTACTATAATTGTCTTCCAGCCTGAATGGATAAAAACAGGAATAGGAAAACAGGAAAAGTTAAAACCCTCTGGACTCATCGCAGGCCTCAAGGTGATAAAAACTACCTAATAAAAAAGAATGTGTACATGTTCCACACAAACTGTTTTATGTATCTTGTATAACTGCAATGCTTCTGTGTTAAAGCAGCCTATATTTGACAGTGAAACAACAACAAACCACAAATGAAAACGCAGGATGCGAAGATGAAGAACCAGCCGAATGAACCAAGTGGTGACAGAATGAGCATTAAGAAACAACTGCATGTTGTGTGCAGTTAACAACCTGAAAATTAGATGAGCAGCAGAAGATATGAAAGTTTGATTAAAAATGTATCTGACACAAATCTGACACTGAAATAACAGCTGCAGCCTACTGACTCTGCACACTTTGTTTCTACTTGCTCCAAATACGGGATGTCAGAGCTATTAAGTTTATCATCTCAAATGATTGATTTGATATGAATGAAAGTTTATCTGGCAGAGAGTGACTCCTAAAATTGACGCGACACCATCTAAATCAGATTGATGCGAGACACAACATTTCATAAAAAGAGATTTGTCTAAACTAAATAGATTAATAGCAAACATAATCAGCAGAGTAATTAAGAATAAATCTTAAATTGCAGCCCTAATCTGAAGCCAACCCTAAAAAGAATATCACATCAGCACCACACATATAAATACAATCTCATTACTAATAGCTTTCACTTTCATCTCTACAATGTAATGAAAACACAGCAGAGAAAACAAGAATAGTTCCTTTTCTTGGTAAGAAAATGGAGAATGGAGGAAGGGTGAGAGCAGGCGATGGAGGAGGTGGTGTCGTTGGAGAAACTCACCTTCGGCAGGTGAAGAGGAGGAGGAAGAGGAGGAGAGTGGAGGAGGAGGGGCAGGAGGAAGGAGAGGAGACGGTTCTTCAGGCAAAACAATCAATTGGACGTCGGACGTGTCGGGGGCGGGGTCAGAGGGCGGGGAAGTGTTGGCGGGTGCGTTTGATTGCGTGTTAGGTTGAGGAGACGAGTCGGCGTGTTGTGAAGGTGAGTTTGGTGGCAAAAGTGCGTTGGGTTGTGTTAAGGTTGTGGTGGAGGAAGAGGAGGAGAAGGAGGAAGGAGTTGGGGAGGGGGAGGGAGAGGAGTTAGGAGCAGTGGAGGAAGAGCTAGCTGGTCCAGCAGTCGGGGAAACTTCAAGAAGGAGGAAAGGAAAGAAGGGAGGAAGGAAAAGAGGAAGGAGATAAGCAGGAAGGGAATAAAAACCCCAGCTTAACTGGAAATATCTCAAGCAGTCGTTGCTACAAGAAGATATTCAAACATCACATCCAAAAAATAAGCTTTTTGTGTGGTTCAATAAAAATATTTTGCTGGTAAATGTTTAAATTAACAGCAATTTTTATTAAGATGACATGTTTGGAGGAGTGGAAACAGAATAGGACGGAAGAAAAGACGAAAAAAGGGAGTGAGGGAAGGAAATCAATTATTTAATTTAATTTATGAAGCTCCTCGTTAGCCTCATTAAAACAGAGGTGTCCTGGTGTCTTATCAGAAAACATACAATCAAACTCCAAAATTGTGTGTGTGTTACCTGGGAAGGTGGAAGGTGGGGAAGGTGTCGGTACGGCGATGGGAATGCCCACGCTGCCGCTGCCACTGTTCTCCCTGCTGCTGCTCCGACTGCTGCTGCTGGGATGGCTGCCCCCACTGCTACCACTGCACACACACACAGAAACACAGCAGGATAATCACTCTACCGTAGGAGACATGAGTGTTCAGGTCGAGATCATTTGTACTTTCCTACATAATAACAGCTGGACTTTGCCTACAGCTGAGTACAGACACCGTCTTGCAGCGAGCACGTTGCTGAGACAACAGCAGTTTTATTTTAGTCTGTTACTTACAGCATTAATGTTAATAAGAAACAGCTGATATAATCTGCGGCTACCTGACTTTTGTAAACTGATCTTTGCTATTAAGAGGAAACCCGAAGTTAAAGATTTGATAAGAAGAAATGTGTTAGCTTCAGAGATGTTTAACTTGGAACTGGATCCAAAATCAAATAGACTATTGAAACCAGAGCCGTCAAAAAATTAATCAGCAACTATTTGGATTATCATCATTTCTTTTTTTTTAAAGCCAAACTGATAATTGTTATCTGGTTGCAGTTTCTCCAATGGGAGGTTTTTCTGCTTCTCTCTGTTTTATATCATTATAAACTGAATATCTTTGGGTTTTAGACTGTTGGTCGGACAAAACAAGACTTTTGAAGCATCGATGACAGTTTTTCACTCTTTTTGAGACTACACAAACTAAAAACCAAATTGATTAATCAAGAATATAATCTTTAGTGACAGCCCTAATCAGGTTAGCCAACATTACAATTAAGGAAACCAACCAATTTACATAATTAATTTTAGGGTTTCTTACAGTGTCCTCTTGATCCCCTTAAGGTGGACCAGCGTGGAACCTTATTTTAGAAAAAAATATGCAGAGTAAGGCGATAGACAAAAATGTTTAGATCCCATTTGAATTGCACCTTGAATCACACATATGATGTTTGTCAATTTAAAAGATAATTTTGCAAGTCAAGAAAGTCACAGTTTGACGTAAAACTGTTGAAATATAAGACTGTGAAAATATGTCATTAGAAAATCACACAAGTGACGTCATAACTTTCTCTCTAGCTGAAGCTACGATGCCTGTATGTTTCCTACTGGGATGTACTAACAAAAGCAACGGGTCTCGCTCGTTCTTTCTCTTCCTGGCTGATAAAAGACCAGGAAGGATTAAACACATGAGGTAAAATAACAGAAGTTAGCTAGCTAGTGTTGGTGACGTATATTGTGCGAGACAAGGGATGTAGCTCACTGAGCGGTTTCACACAAAACTAAATGATACTATGACAAATCTATGAAAAACTGTGACTTTCTTGACTTGCAAAATTATCTTTTAAATTAACAGACTTATGTGTAATGCATGGCACAATTCAAACTGGATCAAAAAATGTATTGTCTCTGACTACCATACCATTTTTTCCCAATTGGGGACACAGGAAGAGGCGGGACTTCGGCTGTCTATTGAGGTTTGGCCTGTGGTAGCTATAGTAACAATGTGAATGTTGCTGAGCAATAACAAGAAAACATCTCATGAATGATATGAAGTTGCCTTTCAGAACAAGCTGACTCATTTTGAAAAGGACGTAAAGACACACAAGCAGGCAATGAAGGTAAAGACGGGAGAAAAATAGGATGTTAGTGCAGCAGAAAACAGAAAGCCAAACTGATGAAGATTAAGACACTAAAAGAAACAAAACAGAAAAACAGACAGACAGAAAGTCAGCTGCCTGTAGAGAAACATCAGAATAAAAGCAGAGCGATGGCTGTAAGAACAGAAGCAGTGAGTCAAGTTAATGTCAGCACAGAAGCAGTGAAACAGTGAAAAGCTGCAAGGTAACACAGACTCTGATTGGCTGAAGGCTCCAGATCAGATCAGGACAAACAAAGGTGGTGATTGAATGGGAAAGATTCTATAACTTTCTTTTCCCATTCAGAGCACCAACAAGCCCACACAGTGATATAAGCTGCAGAGGAGAGAAAAATAAAAACGGAAAATGAATCAATGAATGAGAAGAAAGTCAGTTAGTTGATGCTGTGAGGATGAAAGCAGAAAGTTAGTCCTCTGTGTTCACTCAGCAGTGATGCTGCAACACAGCGACGGTCACTGCTGGAGATAATATCAAGTTACAAGGATCATTTATTGTCGTTCTGCACTCGAGGAGATGCTCAAGAGGAAATTTTGTTTGTAAGTAGATTGCAAACGTTTCTGAGATGCAGCTCAGGCAAACTAACATCTAGTCGATTCAAAGTTAATAGAAAAAATACTGTGAGCGAATATGATTTTAAGAAGGATTAGTTTTGTTTTTTTATTTGAAAAATAAATTTGGGTTTTTGCTTTGAGTAATACTGTATTGTTTGTTTATTCATTTAGATAAGATACAACATATAATTTGCAAGGGGATGTGAAGGAGAATTGCCTAAAAACCCATTTACTCCTTAATATGTTTTTAATCATTAACGATCAACTATCCAGGTTTCACTGCAGTAACCATATCAAATATTTTAGCAAAGCACAATACTGTATTTTAAATCAACCAAAACTAAAGCAACTCCCTGAGCATCACTGCTGGATAAAACCACAGATGAAACACTGGACAGCAGCAGCTTTTGTGATGAAGACAAGTTGAAGTCAAAAGAAAGGTGAGAACTCATGAGCAAAGATTTCAGAAAGATATAACAGCAAATTGCACTGATTATTATTTTTCTGTAATGTCACTTTACATTTTCTGTCTTGTCCAAACTCATCAACAATCCACAGAGATGCTTTAGAGCACAAGTCCAAATCGTATTAATGATACCACTCTCATGTCTGTACGCTAAATATGATATATTATTAGCTTATCTTAGCATAAAGACTGAAAACAGTTAGCCTAGTTCTGCCCAAAGGTTACAAAATCTGCCTATTAGCACCTCTTAAAACAAGTCAGGCTAGCTGTTTCCCTCTGCTTCCAGTCTTTATGCTAAGCTAGTCTAATGGTTTCCTGCCTCCAGCTTCATATTTAAAAGGAACAGACATGATAGTGGTATTTTTGACAAGAAAGTGAAAATGTAAAACTTTCCTTTAATAGGATTACAATACAGAGCATTACAAAGTATTAAACCTTCTCTTCTGGTGTCAAATTCTTGTGGTTGAAGTTACCAGTTTGATTGACCTTAAACTTTAGTTTGGGGACCATTTTTCATACCTTGTGACAAAAATGAGCTTCAAACAAATCCAAAATGTTTGCCCATGTTCAGTCACCTTGCTAAATGCGATTAGATCGGCCAAGAACAAAAGCATGAACTAAAGCACGGTGAGAAAGAAATGCGTTGAGAGGATGCATCTCTGCTTTAGCATTAGTAGTATCATTATCTTCAACACATCTGTTAGTCTAGTTTGGAATGAAGCATGTTTGTGCCACTTCGAGAAGATAGATCTGAACAGCAGTGTTTACACATTGTTATTGACCTCATATTGCATTGAAGAGCGGCCAAAATACAATCAGTGATCCCAATCTGGAGTCCAAACTAGACATACGGATGTGTTGAATATCTGCCTTTTTGTAAATGAACTACAAATCAGAGCGGGAAATAGAAGACACTTTAGAGCAGAAAGAAAAGCTCTGAAAGCCCGTTCTGGCAGCCATGTTTACACGCCGACCTGGCTACCTGTATGTTCGGGGTCGATGGTTGAGGGTGGCGGTGCGGCCCGGACTGGGAAGCTGTCCAATGGCCATATTGTTTCTGGTGGGGCTGGAGACATAATCGTTGGGCACCACTGGGGGGCGCACTGGCTCCAGTGTCCTGTAGGGGGAGTTCTTCCTGTACATGTAAGGGGTAAGGGTGGAGACAGGGTTAATGGGGGAGTTTATTTCCGATGACAAAGTCCGACACCATTGTTCTGTAGCACTCGAGAGCCTGAAACAAAACATTGTCATTTCATGTTAGAGTATAATGCGAGCTGAGGTTTGTTTAATCAACTTTCTGCAACATTCTGCAACATCTGGAACTGTTAAATCAGAAACACACTTCCAAACTCTTATCCAGACGTCTCAACATCTTTAAAAGGCCCGGAAAACCTTTTTTGGTTATTTCACAAAAGCGAGTTTACATATTTCTGTTCTGTTGCCTATCCAACATGGTTTCCAGTAAAAATGCCAAAAGCCAACTTGAGTCTTTAATCTTAAATAGAGGTGTGTTTAGCTCTCTGCAGAGCTGAGGGACTACATGCACACGAAGGGCAGAAGATGTTCTCTCCTGACCTCCATTGCTATTTTTGGTTAAGTGAGTTAATTTTGAAAATAAAATGTCCTTTCTTTAATTTAACCCTCAGAAGTGTCTTGAACTTTTGTTGTGTATCTGAGCCGAGTTACATCACTTAAATTAAAATATCCGTCCCTTATTAGCTTCCTGCTTTAATAATATTAAATGAAACATGTTAAAGAGGACCTATTATGCTTACTTTCAGGTGCATACTTGTATTTTGGGTTTCTACTAGAACATGTTTACATACTTTAATGTTCAAAAAACGTTTTACTTTTCTCATACCGGCTGTACCTCTTTTCACCCTCCTGCCCAGTCTACTCTGATTGGTCAACAAAATCAAACTCTTCGGATTACGCTCCAGCTCCGCTCCGCTCTAACTAGCTTTGTTTGAGGGCGTGCCATAAGATATTATGCAAATGTGTTACATGGTGACATCACCACGTCACGGAAGAAAAGGCGGTACTTCAAGCAAGGCGTTTCAGGCAGTTCAGGAGCAGTGTTTCTGTGGGGGAGAGTAACACCTTTTTGGCGTGGACTTTGGGCTTTTGGACCTTTTACTTGCACAAAAAACTATATAACACATTAAAGGAAAGGGAAAAAGCACAAAAGCATAACTAGTCCTCTTTAAGTCAGGCTATTCAATAAAGTAATTGCGGGTAAGGAGCCACAGGAGGGCGTGGTAGCTCTCATATGCTTTAGTAGTCACTAGCCCAAAGAGCAAACAGCTTATTCTAGTATTAACTGTCAGCCATAATTAAATAAAACATGACATTAAATAGTCATAGATTTCTAGGTAGCAGGGTACATAAATATAGCACCATGATTGATATGTAATTATAGATTATTTCTACATTAAGTATGGGCTGCGTTTTTGCCTCCTTGCTGTCAGAGAAACAGAGAAATTTGTTAAGGCCATGTTTAAAGGTCAGGATGTATTTTTAGAGAATTATGACTCCTCCAGCATCACAAACTGTAGAGAATAAGGAAAAATAAGCATCAGCAAAGAATAAAAACCAGACTGAACACAAACAGGAGTCAGTTTGATGAGGATTTCTCCTAAAATCAACACAAATAATCTCAGTTATTGCGGTAGAAAGAAGCACAAGCATGGTATAACTCTGAAATATGATCAATAACACCTTTGCTAGTGTTGCATAATGTGTATACAGCTTATAATAAATAATCATATTTAATGTCACGTGTATCTAAAAAACAAGTATGCATAAACAAAAACAAGAATTATACAAGAACAGAACAGATACAGAATGTGAAAATGATGTGTGAGCGTGTTTCTGGCGTGTTGTTGTTGGTGTGTATGTGTGTGATGACAGAAGGACTTGGCCTGTTGATTACAGCGTGATGCCAACACACTGCTGTGTGTTTGAGGGACTTGGCTTGCTTACCACAGCTTCAGTTCCAACAAACTGCTGAGCTGCTTCTGTTCACTCTTTCCTATAAACTCAAACACTTTCTCTTCTTATTCCATAAATTAATGACATTTTTATTTCTATGTTTCTTTCTCTGAAATCTTCAGGGCATTTGGTACTTTGACACTCTCAGCAGGGCAACGATCCTGCCACCTATTTAAGGTTTATTGTAGAGAAACAGCCGGTCGATCAGCAGGTCACATACAGGAAACAGAAAGGAACACACCGACAGGAGGGCCTAGGTGGTGCTGGACCAGCTGGCTACCTGGCTTCACACTGGGGAAGTTCCTAACAATTAATTTCCCTTATGTTTAAACGGAAGTTTAATCTTAGACTCGTCGACTAGTCTAAAAGTAAGAAAAACAGTCAGAATTGATAAGGTTAAACATTGTCCCAAAAAATAATGAGTATATTATAAGACCCATTTGAAATCAGTAATCAGATTTTAAATAAATATTTTAAATGCCACTGAAATCAATAAGTCCCCAGTGTCGGCTCCGGTTGCCCGGATAGGAATGCGCCTCACAAACTCAGAGTGTGGTGTAAAAGACTATTTGATGAAACGCCAGCAGGGACTGTGATCTAAGATTCGAGAGATTTGTGAAGATTCGAGTCGTGATTTGGCATCACTATACTGCTGAACCAGGCCGCTATTTCAGAAAGAGGATGATGAGAAGAGGATGATTTAATGCTCCAACACGGCAATTCTTAAAGAACAGCATTTTGGGAAATACGCTTGTTTACTTTATGTTTTAGTTAATAGTTTGCATCAATATCTTTTACATGTACTGTAGCTGTATAACATTGCGGTTAACATGACAAGACCTCTAAAGTTTCTGAAATATATCACTGAAATATGAGATGTAAAATTCTTTAAAAGGAATAATTCAACATTTTGAGTCTCTGGATTAAGTGTCTGCTGGTTCCCTGGCAATCACATGGTGACAACAAGGCTTCAAGAAGTCACTCTGCCCAGCAAAATACTCCGGTAAATAAATAAAATCGAGGTGCTGGTAGGTGGTGATTTTGTTACCTTTAGACAGAGTGCCATGCTAGCTTTTTCCAGCCTTTATGCTAAGCTAAGCGGCCACTGGCTTCAGCTTCATATTTCTTGTACAGACATGAGAGTGGTATCTGTCTGAGCATCTAACTCTCAGAAAGTGAATAAGAGTATTACCCAAAATATAAAATTAATTCTTTAAACAAACAAAAGCATGGCTTTTGACCTCACAATGTTTGGATGCTACAGAGGAGAAAGAGTGAACAAGAGAGTGAAGAAAACACAGAGAGAGAGGTTAGAAAAGAGGAGAAAGGTAAGATGAGGGAGAAGAATGAAGGATGAGAGAGAAGATGGGACTAAATTAAACAGAAAGAGAAAAGACTGAAAATAAGGAAAGAGAAGGAAGAAGAGATACAGCTGTGTGACCTAGATGTTTGAGAACACAACAAGCTTTCACAACGCATGACGTTACTCCTCTTCCTCTGAGCACTGTGATTCGGTGTGTGTGTGTGTGTGTGTGTGTGTGTGATGTCATCCCCCTCTGCCGGGTCTAATCTGTAATAAACTCGCCACAGGATCCTCCGTCCTCCCACAAGAGACAAACACACACAAACTGCAGCACACCAATTATTTCCACGTCAGCTCAAAGAACGACACATCTGCGATTCTGTGAAGGAGGATTTGTGTCTGTACAATCTTCTATTTACATTCATAATAAAACATTTAATACAAAATGCCACATCATTCAGACGTCTTTCATACATTCAGGGAAAATATTAACACAACAGAATCATAATCACTTGTGTTAAACCACGAAAACAGAAGATAAATACACATGACAAAACATGAGTAAATGTCAGAGAGAGTGTGTGTGGGGAATGAGTGTGAGTGCATATACATGTGTGTGATAAGCTGGGTACATACCCTAAGATGCCCTTGCCTGCCCTCGGAGGGCTGGGTGGTTTCTGGGTAGGGGGCAAGGACCGGGACAGACCCACTCCGAGTTTCATGTTCTGCTGGCCGTTCACCTGCGGAGAATAAATTTTTTTAACGTGATGATCTTCGTCTTTCAAACTACCAGATTTTTTTTTTAAATCAGTAGAAATCTTAAAAATAGAACTGCTGAGGGACCAACGGTGGCGTCTGTGTGTAGGTCGTAACCGTCGACTGATCTAGTCACTGATACCTAATAAATATGAAGCTGGAAGTGGTAAATGATAGAGCTTGAACAATATTTTTGCATGGCCAATAACTAACACGAAATACACTAAATAGTAAGGATGCCAATCGATTAAAATAATATAGTTATATTAATATATATTATGATTGTTTTCATTCACATATGTTGAGGTCAGAGGTCAAGGGACCCCGCTGAAAATGGCCATGCCAGTTTTTCCTCGCCAAAATTTAGCGTAAGTTTGGAGCGTTATTTAGCCTCCTTTGCGACAAGCTAGTATGACATGGTTGGTACCAATGAATTCATTAGGTTTTCCTGTTTGATTTTAGTATGATACCAGTATCTTCACTTAAAACTGAGCCCGCTCCAACCTCCAAAATATTGATTGCGTTAATGCGTTAAATAAATTAGTGTTATTACCACGTTAACTTTGACAGCCCTACTAAATAGCTCTTTTTGACCAAAAAGTCCCAGGAATTATGAAACCAGAGAGAACTTTACACAGGAACTAAATTAAAAGTCCCTTTTGTGCATTCCTGTTTGTGTTTCCACCACATCTGAAGAACCATGAAGATTATACAAATTAGAACAACAAGGGTGATAATTGAGGCACAATCTTCAAACACGAGGAAACAGATTCTGTTGTTCTTTGCATTTACTGTGGAGACTGTTTGAGTTGGATGTAATCAAAGAATAAAAAATGACTCATGCAGAGGAGGAAACGCAGACAGGAGTAGTAGATAATATGCTCAGTGTTTGATGGTTATTTATTTATGATTTAGAACGTAACCGCCATGAAATTATCAGAAAATAGAGTTTTATTTCTCTTGTTCACATATAGTCTATACCCTCTCGCTTGTTCTCACACAAAAACATTACTAAGCGGTCAGTGGTAACAACACACTTTTATCTAGCAACCTACTGGATCGATCATTCCCTTTGTTCGTCACTGGCATTTCTTTATGTACCTTCATAATGGCTATTATACCTCCATCACGAGATATGTTGTGCATCCTTACCTTGAACCTCAACAACCACTTAACACGTCAGTGAAAGCAATGGCAACAGGAGGAAGAAGAGAGGAGAAAAGTTGTCTAGAGATTAGTGTCAGTGCAACAGCGTCATGCAAACATTAAACACGAAAATAACACGAAATAACATCCCGGAAAGACGGACACAGATAAAGATGAAACAGAGGCAGACAGAAAGAGATTAGGACTCAGAGCCAGAGGGAAATGATGCCATATAGCTTTAACAGTGAGGACATGAAAGAAATGTCAAGTTGCACTTAAATAAATCAGAATTAAGTTCACTTGTGCTGAACTTTTTACAGTACTGCAAATGCATGCTCTACATATTCTGTGAGACATACACAGACTACAAACAACCATGCACACAAACATGCAAGTTAAGATCCCTTCACCTTTCAGCTTAATAGTTTTGTTTTTGTTCTTCTTCTAAGTGTTGCAATTTCTTTTCACAGCTGTATTTCTGTATTTTGCTGTCTCCTTGCTCTATGTGGCACATCTGTTGAATGTGCCACACCTACCACAGAAAAATCTGTTCTTGTGGTGTTTAAAACATTAACAATCACTTCTAGTATGCAGACTTGACTGCCTGTATCTGAACTCTATATGTAACTATTTAGTGACACTAAAGGTCTGATGTTTACGACACTGAAAACATCTATGATCATCGTTTTCATCATCATTATTTTCATTATTCCCACCTTGACTCCGTGTCCAATGTCATCCAGCACGTTGTAGTCGATGGGCTTCCTGATGTAGCGCACTGGCCTCTCCTGATTGGCCGGAGCAACTATTTTATGTGAGCGGGACGTGTTCTTATTGGTGGTCAAGATGCCGATCTCCCGCCTTGCCACCTTCTCTTTGTGAATGTCAACGGTCTGAAAAAGAAGGAATGGTTAACTTAAGTGCCTGGCTTAAATAAAATACACAGAGAGAATTAGAATATGTGATTCATCCAACCTGAAATCAAATTATTGTCAATCGTGTTATGGTAAAAAAAAAGTGTCTACAGCCGAGCTAGCAGCTGTGTGAGACTGTACTCAGACACAGTGTTCAGTGTGACGTCTGTATTGGTAAATTACATCTTTAAGATGCTCAAACTGCATCAAAACGGGAGATTTCATGGAGCTTTAAGACATTTTCAACAGTACACTTTGAAGCTGAGAACAGACGGACATATAAATGATGACATTTTGGTACGAATGGTTTCTGAATGGTTTCTGTGTGTGGATGTGTTTTATAACTGCTCCACAGTTCTGAGTGAAACAGCTCTGATTCCCTCTTGTCATTTTAGATAAAAGCCTGTTGTGCGATTTTAGTCAAGTTTAAGGCCAGCTTTGATTAAAAAACAGGCTTCAACTAACTAATAATGTCATTATTGTATGTATTGCTTCTTCTGGTTTCATATTGTCTATAAAAAAGTCTGTGAAGTTTCAGCAGCACAATCACAGTCTGTAGTGACGTCTTTCTCTGTCTGACAAACAGTCCAAAAATATATATTCACTGTGAGAACAGACAGTTAATCCTCACATTTCACACCGGTTCTGTGCTCTCACACTGGTGATATTTTTGGTGTTATGGATTTTAATATGTATGACAGCCTGTTTTTTAAGCCTCAAGTCAGGACAGGTGTTAATTATATTTTCAGTGGTGCGTTACACAGGAATTTACTTAAAGATACAGGCCTGCAAACTCAAGTGGGATGAGAGAGGTGACAGTTCTGAAACAGTCTATATCACGAGGGTTTTTCAGTCAAAGCAGGGAATTTCACCAAGAGGCAACTAGTTTTCAGCTGTGAATATAGTATTAGACAGTAGTTTATTCGAATAAACAATCATTGCACAAAGGAATTCTAAAATTGGTTGGATGCTCGGTGGCCACTTTGGTTCCTAAGTAGGAAATTAAACATTTGAACAAAGCAGAATGAGTTTGCACATCCGTTTGTCTGTATCCTCTTCATCTCACACGACTACGCTGTTGGCTGATTTCTACAGCATGAAATGCAAAATGGATTATAAAAGCTCATCGCAGTGTGATTCTTTATGAGAGGGAGCCTCACAGCACAAACGCTTGCCTACATAACAGATGCGACTGTGTCTCACTGAACTGAAAGCCGTAATTATGACGTGCAATCACAGTCCTGGTCTGACATAACAGAGAGAAGCATCTCATTATTTCTGCATGCAGAGTTTATTCTGATTATACTGAATATTCAGAGGTCTGAGGGGAGAATGGATCAACTGTACTACTGAAAACTACAGTTTTATTCCTGTAAGTACTCAGCTACTCTGTGAAGGGTCTGTTGTGGATGTCAATGTTTAATGAATGAAAATACTTCTTTTCCTTCAGTTGTTGTTAAATAATGAATCTCAACAGAGTGCAATGAGGAACGTGTCAGCCTACTTAGTATGAATGATGTGCGAGTTTCTCGAGGAATACGAATGCCGTGTTATTGAAGTATGCTAAGATTTGAGAGAGCACAAAACAAATTCGAGTATCTTTTGTCGTCAGTATACAGTGTGGTGAGATGTGTGGGTGCAGAGTGTTGTGTAATCCTGATGAGACCTCTGGTGATGCTTCACACCTACAGATGGTTTTATTTATCTGACCAGCTGACAAACATGAAGAAGAGTCTTGTTTTTCTTCCTAGACTGTATCCTTCGATGCACTGAAGTAAATGTTTGATTTTCGGTAGTAACCTTATACTTTAGATGTCACGTGAACAAGAACCTTGTTTCCGTAAGTGGGTAATGGATGAAGGGAAATCCTGCGGAAGAGAACAGATTTCTTGGACATGCAGGATACTACTGCCCATCTAAATGTACTCAAGTAGTTGTATATTTACATGAAAACAAGTGTCCTGGTTTTGAGTCTTTTTCTGGTTTTCATCATATTCTGGATATGATGTTTACATGGAATATTGAGAAACCTGCTTTTTCATCTGTCTGTCCACATGATTCTAACAGTATCTAAGTTTTAAAGGTCCCATATTGTAAAAAGTGAGATTTTCATGTCTTTTATATTATAAAACAGGTTTAAGTGCTATATAAATACTGTTAAACTATCAAAACGCTCAATATATGGAGAAATACACACACAGTCCGTATTCAGAAACTGTGCGTTTGAAAAAAGCCGTTAGGATTTCTGTCCATTTGTGATGTCACAAATATACAATATTTAGACATTACACACAACATTAAACCATGTAAACATGTTCTAGTAGAAACACAAAATACAAGTATGAACCTGAAAATGAGCACGATATGGGACCTTTAAAACTATCTGTGTCAGACCAAAAGTGTTTTTGACTACACATCCATATGAAAAGGTGCAATTTTCAGATTGCAATTAAGCAGTGATTAATTATATCTCGCATAATCAACTACTACTTTCGTATCAAATGAAATTTTAAGCCGGTGGCCGTTGATTTCACTTATTAATGTTTATGCTGGCCAAGAAATAATCTGGCAGATAACCCCCATAAAACCATATACATACACTTTAGTTTTTGTACAAATTAAACAAACCAGATATGTAAGGGATAATGTAGCGCAGGCCGATCATTGTTGTGAAATAAACCCGGACGATGTAAGACCCCTCCGATTCACGTTGTGCTGCATCGCCCTGAAGGGGTTTATATCACAACAATGACTCGCTATCTGTACATTATCCCGCTTATTACACGGCTACCTACTAAAATAATAATAATTTGACACAAAAATGGTCCTCCAGAGTCCAAGATCAGAACTGCATCCATAGCAACGGTCTGTTATACATAGCAGCCGTCTGCTATAAAGAAATAACAGACCGTAGAACGCTGTGATTGACCAATCAGAATTGAATATTCAACAAGGCTGTGTCATAAACATGTTAATTTATGAGCTTTAGAGGTGCTGATACTACTACTTCATCCCCTCTCATGTGCACAGAATGCAGAGTGGGAAAGAAGAATACATATTTCTGCACTCTAGACTCTTTATCGCTGTTAATTTACCTCTGCAGTTTATTACTGTTGCATGCTTTGGGATTTTTGTAAGTGCAACAGCCTCCCGAGATGAATTCTGGGCTGCTGCACTTGGCATGACGCAGTGAAGAGAGCGTCCACAGAGCGGAGAACATAAGTGAGACTGCATGCATACATGATTACATATTGTGTGTGCTTTCACCCATGAGCCCTCACACTATGAATAACAGACCTATGGTACACTATGTCCATGACAATGCTTCATGCATGCTGATAGACAGATTTCAGGTTTAAAAAGCAAGTTTGTTTATCATTTTCACGACATTCTTCAGTGTCAATCAGCGTGCATGTAGACACCTGAGGCCTGTACTACAAAGCAGGATATGGGGTTTTCTGTCATACGACGGTGGTTCACTTCTTACCGGAGTAGATCGCCATGGTAACTTATGCCGAACACCTAACCTGCTCCTGAGCGGGTTATGTTCCCGATAAGAGATCAACTCGTTTGAAAGCACCGCGTACTGACCAATCAAAACTCGGTGTGCAGATCATATGATAATAATACACAAATACAAAGAAGTTTAAGTCATAATACAGGCTAAAAGCAACAGTTTAAATTGACAAATGCAGGAAGGACAGCTGGCTGTATGCTGTGGGTGCTTACCGATTTGAATTATGTTTTTATATATATATTTACTAGCTCTCAAGTCTGTTTCACACAGCTGAAAGAAGGCTAAAATAGTCATACCCGCCACATCATTACCAAACGGCATAATGAAATGTAATCCATTCATCAATACCATTCTGAAAGCTATTTATTTATCACTGCCCCATCTAGACGAATATATCTGACTTTTGAGTATTTTGTTAAATTAATAAGTCTTTTGCCAGCTGTCCTTCCTGCGTTGGGCAGCTTCAGCTGTATTACTTTTTGTCTGGATTATGAGTTTAATTTCTTTGTTTTTTGTCTAATATTATAGTTTGCTCTTTCTTTATAAAATGTGCCGCTCTGCTGACAGTAGACTTGTCCATGTTTGGGATTGGTCATATGCTGCAAACACCACCCCTTTCATGTGAACGTGCTCATAGCCAGATTGAGAAACCCTGTGTTTACTTACCAAGTTGATAACCATGTTAACCAACCATGATAACCAACGTTGATAAGAATTTGTGCATACAAATTAATAAAAAATTAACCAAACTGATGGCACAGGGTCCTCTAGTGTTCCTACCAGACCTGTGAAATGTGGTTGATGGAGCTTTCCATGCGGCGGAGCTGCGAGGCCTGGATGTCCAGCATCTGCAACACGTTGTTGGCCAGCGTGTTGATGAGGTAGGCGACGCTGGCCAGAGACTGGGTGGTGTAGCTCTTCGTCTCCTCCAGCGCTCGCTCCTTGTCTGCTGACTGCAGGGAGAGAAGAGACAGATTCAGGACAGGAGTCGCACCAGTGCCACAATTTCATTCTCATTGACGCAGAACAGTAGTGGCAGATAATCAATACAAGAGATAGAGTAAACACATGAACAAAATCAAGACCCAACATGCTACTTGTATTTTTCTTAAGCTTCTTGTTGTATCTTTGTTTTTCTCCACAACGTTAGACATCAGGGGTTACCCATAATCTCCCAGGAACAGCCCAACATGATGCCTGAGACATTTGTCAGTCATTTATTGAACCCTTTCATTCAATGCCACTACTTTTTTGTAATTAATATGTGATGTGAATGACTCAGTTGCAGTGCCAACAATTGTATTTTCTCCAGTAAAATGACAGATGTCACGTCATATGAAATTATACATCAAATGCCTCTAGAATACCATGAACTAAATGTCAGAACATAATTGGTTAATACAACACCTGCAATAAATAACACATAACACATTACATTATCTTTATTTTGTGCAGTATGTCTTTGATGCTTCATTTCTTTATTTCCTTTCTCTTTCTGTATTTTTTTTTTAATTTCTCACTTCTCTTCTACTCTTATTTTTTTCAGCAGTAAAAATTAATTAAAGGAATTAGGGCTGCAACTAACAATTCTTTTCATCCTCAATTAATCTGCAGATTATTTTCTTTATTAATCGACTGTCTATAAGACGTTAGTGCAGCCTTGAGTACTATACACTGCCTTAATTTGATATCGGACATCAATTTACTAACCCTAATTAAATTATTCCACCTCTTTAATGTCTTAATGAAGATGAAAGACGGACAGCATGATGGCATCAATGTACAGTATAGCTAATGGATACAGATACAGATCTGTAATAAATGAAAATGGGCATCAATGTGTGTGTAACCACATGTGTGAATATATCTATTTGTGTGCAACATGTATACTGTATGTGTGCATAATACAGTGGGGACAGTATAAAAACACACATGGATGTGTGTGTGTGTGTGTGTGTGTGTGTGTGTGTGTGTGTGTGTGTGTGTGTGTGTGTGTGTGTGTGTGTGTGTGCGTGTTGAAGCATGATGTAGGTCAGTGCTAACTCATTCATGCCCGAGGTTGACAAGAAACACACTGACACCAATGTGCGTCTCTCTCTAATACACACACGATACACAAGATACACAAGATACACAAGACACACAAGACACACAAGACACACAAGATACACAAGATACACAAGATACACAAGACACACAAGACACACAAGATACACAAGACACACAAGATACACAAGATACACAAGATACACAAGACACACACTTAGGTACACTCTTACAGTCAGACCTCAAACAATAATGACTAAAGAAAGTACTCTAATCTGATTGTCCAGAAGGTGTTTGCTATTTTCTGACAGTGTCAACAGCAACACAAACATCAAATTCACGTCAGCGTGAATGTAATGTGTGATGTATTTCTGAGTGGAATAGACCGCGTACAGTCCCAAGATGCATTTGATCCTTCAGATTTGATTGGATTGCTCAAAAATAAGTATATATGCAAATGCGTGGTTATGATGTAAAGGACTGTTGGCCTCCACCCAAAACTCCCTTACCCAAGTTGCTAGATCAGGTGGAGGACGAGGGAGAAAATAATAAATGAGGCTATAGAGCTCCAACACTCTCTAAAGATCCAAACACAGTCTAGGGGTGCAACGGTTCTGAAACCGAGACCGAAACATACTAAGTAAAAGTACTTCTTGATGTCGGGTCTGGACTAGGCCGCTCAGCGGCGGTGACAGGTGTGACGGGCACCATAGCATTTTTCTTGATGAAAAAACATTAGATAGTTCTGTTCATTTTGAATTACTGGTATGTTTAATGGATGTGATGTTTCTCGAAGAGGAGTTCAGGGCTTGTTTCACACATACACACACACAGAGACAGACCTGCCAGGTGCACAGTGCGACCAGTGAAAATATTTTGTCGCACTTGTGAGATATTTGATCACACTCTGGAGCCCTGTATGGTGGGACTCTTTACATAGAGACAGGGCTTCCACACACACAGGTACTGTACAGACACACCTTAACTAGGAACTATAAATCTTTTTAGTCAAGTCTTCTCTCCCTATTTGATCTCTCTTTACTTTCCACTCCCCCCTCTCTGTATCACATCATCCTCATTACAGCTCTTATTTTCTCTCTCTCTTTCCCATCAGCCATCTGATTTCCTGTTAGCGCTGACCTAGTTGGAGGGCTGCCTCCCCTGGCCTGAGGACAGGGGCAGCAGAGCAACACACACACACACACAAATTTCAATTTTTTTTTAATTCCAGCTAAATGTATGAGGTTCATGTACATGACTCGGATCAGAACTACATGGAATCATATGCACGCTCTGATTCCTCTGACCTCTTTTTATAATGAAGACACACTCGGGTCTAACAGTAACATTCCTGTGGTTATTTTCTTCTGAATTATAGTGGAAATATGATACCACCTGACAGCATCAATATGGAAAGAGCAACTGCCTGAAGGTGTGGTGGCAAATTTTACTGTCAAATGTTAAGCAATAAGCATATTCTAACAAATAACTAACACATATTTTATCTGTTCAAAATGTACCTTAAAGGGAGATTTGTCAAGTATTTTATACTCTTATCAACATGTGAGACAAATATGCTTGCTTTACGCAAATGTATTTATATATTTATTATTGGAAATCAATTAACAACACAAAACAATGACAAATATTGTCCAGAAACCCTCACAGGTACTGCATTTAGCATAATAAAATATGCTAAAATCAACAACAGCTGTAAGTGTGTCAGTGTGCTGACTTGACTATGACTTGCCCCAAACTGCATGTGATTATCACAAAGAGGGCATATCTGTAAAGGGGAGACTTGTGGGTACCCGTAGAACACATTTTCATTCATATATCTTGAGGTCAGAGGTCAAGAGACCCCTATGAAAATGGCCATGCCAGATTTTCCTCGGCAAAATTTTGGAGCGTTATTTACCCTCCTTCTCGACAAGCTGGTATGACATGGTTTTCTAGTTTCATATGATGCCAGTATCTTCCCTTTCTCTAAAACTGACCCGCTACAACCTCCGAAAGATCGATTGCGTTAATGCGTTAAAGAAATTACTGCCGTTTAATTGATTTTGCGTTAACGCATTCTTATCTATTCCTTATACAACAGAGAATTCAACTTCTAGTTGGTGGCTGATGTACAACCAGAACTGTGTGTGTGTGTGTGTGTGTGTGTGTGTGGTATCTACATCTGCAAATTACAGACATGTCAGTCACACAGCCTCTATTTACAGACCATGCATGGGAGTGTGTGACAGAGGGGAATCTGTGTGTGTGTGTGTTACAGTAAGATACACCTCATAACTCTATATAAGTGCTATTCTCTTTGGCTTTGAACCAGATCCAACAAGTCCCAATGCTGGGCCACTCATCTAAAACACACACAGATGGCCACTGCTTTTACCTTACAAGGACAGGTCCCTCATGTGCTAAAGTCAGAAGGTGTTTAAACTTCTAGTACAGATGAAGTAATCTACATTTTATCACATTATTACCACTTAATATAACAGCTATACCTCTAATTGAAAGGAAATGCTTAAATAGAGCTGAGTTGCACTGCTGACTTGTGAATTGTGCGTGTTACTTATTCTGTGTGTTTGACACAAGAAGAGGAAAAATAGAGCAGTTTCAACACAGGAGATGAGCAAGACACCTAGAAATAAACCAACTAAGGCTGGCAAAATTAACGTGATAATAACGTATTAATGCAAATTTGTTTTAACGGCACTAATTTCTTTGACGCATTAACGCAATTGATATTTCGGAGGTTGTAGCAGGCTCAGTTTTAAAGCTAGAATGAGGATACTGGTATCATATGAAACTAGAAAACCTAAGGAATCCATTGTCATACTAGCCTGTCGTGAAGGAGGGTAAATAACGCTCCAAACTTGTGCTAAATTTTTGCGAGGAAAAACTGTCGTGGCCATTTTCAAAGTGGTCCCTTGACCTCTGACCTCAAGATATGTGAATGAAAACGGGTTCTATGGGTACCCACGAGTCTCCCCTTTACAGACATGCCCACTTTGTAGTAACTGTGAGGTTTTCTGGACAATATTTGTGAATGTTTTGTGTTGGTAATTGATTTCACTAATAAATATATACATATATTTGCATAAAGCAAGCATATTTGCCCACTCCCATGTTGATCAGAGTATTAAATACTTGACAAATCTGCCTTTAAGGTACAGATTTTGAACAGATAAAAAATGTGCGATTAATTTGCGATTAATCGAGATTAAATATTTTAATCGATTGACAGCCCTAAAACCAACATGATGAATGTCTCATTGAACCGGTTGAAGCCATGTTTGTATGTTTGGTAAATTCAGTCATTCAGACTGGCTGTCATGTGTAGCCTACCCCTTTAATGCACCCAAGAATATTTATCAAAACTGAAATTCTGACTCTATAAATACAATCAAATTAAAGTCACATCGGTGTGTTTGGTAATTTCATTCCTTCAGACAGGCTGTCAACTAGTCAAGTCGATTGTATTTATGTAGCCCAATATCACAAATCACATATTTGCCTCAATCTGTACAGCATACGACACCCTCTGTCCTTAGACCCTTGTTTCAGATAAAGGGAAAACCAAATGCCAACACTCTTACTGCTAAATAACTGTAGGAGTGACCAAACACTAAAAAAACTAATAATAACATGAAAAAAAGTTTTTCTTTAGCTGTGAAATGTGAAATAAATTATCATGCTATCTGCTCAGGTTTAAAAATGCCAAGCTTGTGAGAACAAACCCGTCTTTCCAAACGCTCAGCTTGTTTCGCCCCCGCAGGAGCTGTTCCTGGCACCAACACTGAAGGTGGAGGCTGATACTCCTTCAACTGGAAAAGTAATCGCCATGGTTTCCAACCCAAAACACACACACACACGCACACACACACACACACATACACACACACACACACATGACAGGCATCCACGTCCAGCCTCCTGCAATGGTACCATGTGTTTTCAATGAGCAGCAGGAGGTCGAGTTACATTACAACTAGCTCTGCTGACAGCTAACTAGTACCAGCTGTGGAGGACCCAGAGAGGGGGGGGCTTCAGTTCCCTCAGTTTTACATCATGGCAACGTTAATCAAGTTTGCTATATTTACATACCGGTATTTACTTCTTAATTTCTGTCACAGTTTACAAACCTACAGCACACAATGGAGATGTGAGTGGTGTTATATTGGACAACCTGGGTTATTGCAGTATGTCCATTTAGCTAATATTTCCCTATAGACGATGTGAGGTAAGGCTGGCGCTTTTTATTCAAAACTTGAACTTTTTTTTTAAATGTGGGAAAAAATTCAAATAAACTTTTTGTGCAGTTAAACAACTTGATTTTCACTTTATTATCATAAAGTGGGCATGTCTGTAAAGGGAAGACTTGTGAGTACCCATAGAACTCATTTTCATTCACATATCTTGAGGTCAGAGGTCAAGAGACTGAGAATATTTACTTAAATGTTGATTAATATCACACTGAAATAACAGCTGCAGGCACCTTATTTTAAGTACTTGATCCAAATGCTGAAGGTCCTGGTTCAAAACTATTAAGTTTATGTATAAGCTTAAATTATTAATATGATATGAATAAAAGACCAAATGTTAGCAGGCTGAGGTGGACAAAACAAAGTGGAGTTCAGTGAAGAAAGGATATGATTTTTATCTTTATTTTAGATGGTATCAATCCATTAAAATATGCCCGGATCGGCCCTGATACCAATCTTTAAGATAAGCTCTATATTTTACACATCATGCAAAAACAAAATTTTGAATCAATCAAATGTATATAATTCGTTTATCGATTTAAATCAGCAACTATCTAATCAGAATAGATATGAGTAAACTAAATTACCTATCTGACCAGGCACTCGATGCCTCAGTACTGAGATTTTAATATTGATATATCATTAATAGTGTAACGAGAAGCAGCTGCCCGGCTTTGAATAAATCTAGACAGATTTAATCCTGACAGTGTCTGATAGCCTAGGAGGGGGCCACACAGGGTTTAACATGGGTCAACCCTGAATCCAAATATTTAGCCCATAAAACAAGATCAACAGCTCAACTGTTGGATTATGTAACAGCTCACATCATCTGCTGGCAGTGGGAATGTAGGCCATCCAGTGGGCACCGAGTTAGCCCTAACTAGGCCCCATTTGGACATGTAGTATGAACAAGCTAATGAACTAGAAAATGGTCGTTTTCTTCAGAAAGACGTGGTGTGATTGCTGAGAGGAGAAAAGTTATTACTCTCAGAGACAGAAAAGAGTGTTAGGAGACATTTCAGTGAAAGAAAAGACAGGAAGGGTGAAAGGATATAAGGAAGGAAGAGATAGAGAAGAGGGGAAAACTTTATAGAGGAAAATTTGACATAGGAAAGAGAGACGGGAATAAGAAAAAATTATCCAGAAAATTAAAGGGTGAAATAAGTAAAGAATAAAAGAAAGAAAATGGGGGAGAAATCATTTTAGCCTCTAGGAAAGGCAGACTGTTAACGCAGTCTGTCTTGTTGATCGAGAAATGTGATGAAGATAAAATCTGGAGATGAACAGGTGTGTATTTAAAGCCAACTGAAGAAGAACAGTTGTCCATAACAGCCTTGCCTGCCTATGAAAACACACACACTGCATTCATGTTTCCACTAACCGACTACAGAGATGGATGTCAGCCTCACACAGATAGCTATCTTAAAATGAAAAAAGGAAATACATTTTTCACTGGATGTTACAGAAGCAGAGCTGAAATGATAAATCGATCAACAGAAAATTAATCGGCCGCTATTTTGGTAATCAATAAATCACTTATCAAAGTCATTTTTCAAGCAAAAATGCCAAATCACCTAATTTGCTGCTTTTCTTTGTAAAATATGATAATAAACTCAATATGGGTTTTGAACTGTTGGTTGGAGAAAATAGGCAAACTTGAAGACGTCACCCGACTCAATTTTCACCATTTTCTGACATGTTTTGGCCTAGACAATGAATTGATGAATCCAGAAAACAATCGGCACATAAAATAACAAAGAATCTAATCAAAAACTTGTAGAACTTGTGTGCATTAAAAGCTGGTATTACCAATTTGGTGAACATTTGAAAGGCAACGTCCAGGGGATAAACATGGAAATTGCCAGCTATACTCTTCCTCAGTTGTGTGAGAGACTAGATTAGTGCTAAAACATTTATTCGATTGACAGAAAATTAATCTACAACAATTTTAATAATAGTCGGTTGATTATTTAAACAAAAAAAATATATAAAATCACTGATTCCAGATTTTCAAATATGAGGATTTGCTGCTTTTCTCTGTTTTAAATTGAATATCTTTGAATTACAACTGTTGGTCAGACAGTTGGTTAAATTGTGATGGACATTTTGTCAAAATTAATAGATTAAATTATTGATTGATTGATTGATCTAAAACATTATTATAACAGAATTGGTTGCAGCCCTCAACTATTTCAGTACCATGAAATACCATGAGCAGATTAAATAATGAGAGGGTGGTTAAAGAATTAGCAAACCTTTTTAAGTGATCAATTTGAGCATTTTCAAGGTTATTATTGTACTGATATACGTACTCTTGGTAACATCGATTTTGGACCTTAAAATTTAACTTTTCACACTGCCAATCATTGTGTATTCAATCTTCTTCAATGAATCTGTGTTTCAAAAAATTTCCTCTAAGATTTCCACTTAATTCATTTTTAATTATCAGTAAGTAATACTGTATATTTTCCTCCAAAAAAACAAATGTATGGCAGGTACACTACCACTACATTGTAGTGAGTGTTTTGAAGCCAGATTCAGAACAACTTTGTGTATAATAACAACATTGCTCACAAGATTATGTTAAGCAAAATCCTCAGAACTGGTAAAGATGATAACTATGTCTATATTTAATGAAATCAAGATTATATATATGGATAATTATTACAACAACGCCATGCTAATAACACAGTATTGGTTTAACAGTTTCCTATTGATGGTTACTGGTACACACTCTCCTTCCATAGGCCACTACAGTAGCAGGCTAAATGGGAGAAATGTCACACCAGACTCCCATTGAAAAACCTACATATAATGATTCCCTGCTTATCTGCAACTGTCACACACACTGTAGAAGATGTTTTAAGACATTTTACGACTAAACACACATCACTCATTCATTCGGCACACATAGATTAAACCAATTAAAAACATAAATACGTAAAATGTCAACTTTTAAAAGGGAAAAACTTCAATTACGTATGAAATTCCAACAGTCAAGTGAGCTAAACCAGTTATAAAAGTTGAATTCACATAAAAGCAGAAGGGTTTAGTGGAAAATTTAAAAAGCCGAATTGACTCTGAGGTGTTTAACTGTATAATATGTGTTTTTTTAAATTGAATTGATTTTTTATCTTCCATGAAAATGCTAATCACATAACAGGAGTTTGGTACTGTCATTCCATCACTCCCATCTCTCCAACCGCCCACTCCCTGCTAACATTACACCGTTATATGTCATTTATACTCTATGTAATACACCTGGTGTTTTACATACTAGTATGTACCTGTACATAGTTGCTCTCGCAGTACTCCGCTACTCTTTCCAGGTTGGTGAAACTGTCCAGTAGAGCTCTCCGTCCTGCAGGAATCTCCTCTTCCAGCAGCATCTGTAGCTCCGCCATCTTTGCATGCTTTTTACTACTAACGGCTGAATGTATCCCGCTGCCTTCAGGGAACGTGGGAGATATCACCACTGACACGACCAGAGAGCAGAAAAAAAAAAGATGATGGGAAAAAGTGGGGCGTTCAGGTGAATCACGTAAAAAAGAAAACTCGACTGCAGTGATGTAAATGAGATAGGCCTTCTGCATTGACAAGCTTGGCAATTTTCAGTGGTGGAAGAAGAATCCTTACTTAAAGGTCCCATATTATGCTCATTTTCAGGTTCATACTTGTATTTTGTGTTTCTACTAGAACACGTTTACATGCTGTTATGTTAAAAAAACAAAACTGTCTGCCTGAATATACCTGAATATACCTGTATTTCATGGTCTAAATATTGTATATTTGTGACATCACAAATGGACAGAAATCCTAAAGATGGGAAAGTGGTATTTTTCTCTGAGATTGTGACTTTCAGCAGAAGAGGAGCATGCAGATTGTCAACGATTACATCGATGACATGGCAGTAGTAAAGACAATCGTGTTGAATTCCTTAAAGAAAAAAGCAAATTATGAGAAAGTGTCTATGTATAATGATACCTTCAACTCCATCAGTTTAATGGAGCGTTCAGGTGAATCACGTAAAAAATAAAACTCGACTGCAGGATGTAAATGAGATAGACCTTCTCCATTGACAAGCTTTTACTTTAAAGGTCCCATATCATGCTCATTTTCAGGTTCATACTTGTATTTTGTTTTTCTACTAGAACATGTTTACATGCTTTAATGTTAAAAAAATATACCTGTATTCACCCCTCTGTCTGAAGCGCTCCGTTTTACTGCATTTCGACGGAATTGCATAAAAGATATGCTCAAATCATAATATGGCAAACTGAAGGCCAAGAGGCAACAACAGCTGTCAGTGACCAAAACTATACGTTATTATCATAGTGGGCATGTGTGTAGAGGGGAGACTTGTGGGTACCCAAAGGACCCATTTTCATTCACATATCTTGAGGTCAGAGGTCAAGGGACCCCATATGCCAGTTTTTCCTCGCCAAAACTTAGCGCAAATTTGGAGCGTTATTTAACCTTTAAGCTATGTAATCTTAAATATTGAAATGATTCTCCTCACTTGTTTCTTAGTGCAGCAGCACCATCCTGTGGTATAACGCTGTGAAACAAAAAACAAACAATTGACAGCTGCTACTGTACATATACTGTATTTCTTTATTTACAAAATCACTCTTGGCAAAACAAAGTGCTATTGTACAAAAACATTAAGATGAACAAGAAAACTGGTTTGAGACAGACAGATAGACAGACAGACAGACAGACAGACAGACAGACAGACAGACAGAGGTGTGCAGACTTTCAGGCAGGGATGTCCGGATTCTCGTCTGCTCTAGGGTATGCCTCCACTTCCATTGTCATCAAAAACTCTGCAAAGAAAAACAAACCACATCACCACAATATTATGGAAACCACACACGCACACACACGCACACACACGCACACACACACACACACACACACACACACACACACACACACACATAGTATATCACTTATATTTACATATATTAACTTAAGTATATTTAGTGTATAATGGACTTTTATTATTTGTAAACCTCAATTACATGACACTAAACTAACTTTAAAGTCACTGTGTGTAGGGTTTGATAACATTCCTTACTTTGGTGCTATCTGGTGGTAGCATCAAGAGTGACAGTATGATAAACAGCAATGCACACACGAGTTCTAGAAACCAAAACACAAAACATGCAGCTATATTTCCCCTTAAAACCAGGTGAAGCACGTAACATTAAGTCTCTTCTAAGTTATGTTCAGGATGTAAATTGCTGGACGGCCAAAGAGCAAATGTCCTGAAATGATTTAATCCTGGTTCAACTATGTAAAGCACTTTATAACTTTGCGTCAGCCACCGTAATTCTCCTACACGCTTGGCACACAGGAGTAGTTTCTGTTGTTTGCAATCTGCAACCTCACGGCTAAATGCCACCAAATCCTACACACTGGCCCTTTAACCTGACAGTAATGCACAGCACAACATCTCCACCTACCTTCCGTGTAGTCGATGTCGGGCCGGGTGGAGACGACAGCCCAGGCCAGGCCCACCAGCAGCGCCACCACCAGGTTCACTACGATCCACGGCCGCAGGATCTGCTCCTCTGAACCTTGAGGCCTGGAGGAGGTGAGAGTAAAAACAACACAATATATTATATCACAATACAACACAGCACAATAAAATACAGTAGAACACAATAGAAGTTCTCACCACAGAGTGTCGTTGGCTGTAGGATAGAGGTTGATGCGATCGCTGGTCATTTGCTGACTGAGGGACAGGATCAGGGCTATGAAATATACTGAACACAGAGACAAGAGTTGCTGTAACGCATCATCATCATCATCATTATCATCTTCTTCTTCTTTGTCTTTGTCTTGTCTCACTTACAGAACGAAGCCAGAGCAGCAGGGTCCAGAGTGAGGAAGCCTCTCAGTGCCATGGAGGCTTTGGCCAGGTTCACCCTGCAGGTGACACCAAACAGAGAGCTGTTAGTTGCCACAAATTCAAGGTACTTGTACTTCACTTGAGTATTTCCATTTTATGCAACATACACAGATCCACAGACCTGTCGAATGCCGACACGGTGCTGATGGCCAGCAGCAGGTAGAGCAGAGACTGAGCTGGGTAGGCCAGTGGGTGATACTGCTGCAGCAGGTTGGGCAGCGTGGTCATCTGATCGCCCGCCAGCACGTACACAACGATGATGTTCCACACCGCGTAACCGGCCAGGAAACCGTGAGAGAACAGCCCGATCACCCTGCAGAGGGAGAACACATACACACACACACCACAGGACAGAATGCAAAAAGGAGTTATCAAATAATATATATACAAATACACATATATTATCAAGAAATATGTGTGTGTGTGTGTGTGTGTGTGTTGTGTGTGTGTGTTGTGTGTGTGTGTGTGTGTGTGTGTGTGTGTGTGTGTGTGTGTGTGTGTGTGTGTGTGTGTGTGTGTGTGTGTGTGTGTGTGTGTGTGTGTGTGTGTGTGTGTGTGTGTGCAGACCTGAAGCCACTGTGGACCCTCATAGCGACGTCTCTGGTGCTCCAGATCTGTCTGGGGTCCATGTAGTCATCCATGAGTTCTGAGTGTCGGAGCTGCTCAACTCGCTCTGCCTGGAAACGCCCTGCACACACACACACACACACACACTTGTTTATGTGAAGGAAGCGGCTGTTTTTGAACATTACATTGCCGCTTTTCATGCACTGACAGTCAAAATGTCTGTTTTAAAAATTCTGAAGTGGATCAATGACATGTATCGACACTGTGGTCATTTTTAAGGCTGTAGTTAGTCCAGTTTACCCCCAGAGGTGGTTTGAATAAGATTTCAATCTCCCTTGAATGCTTCTTGGATGCATCAACACTTAACTATTATGAGATCAGCCAGCGTGTAAACGGGGTCCATGTAAAGGAAATCAAATCCTTACTTGTTAAAATTAAGTCACATATTTTATGTAGTGTTTCTTTTGGAATAGATATTTGTCTGAAGCCATAACAAAATACAAACTATATGACGTGAGACAAAAAGGACAGAAAAGTATGATACTTGAAATTTAACAATCAATAGTTTACAGTATATCACATTTCTATGAATGCTTTGCTCTTCAATGACTAATGGATGTTGATTTATTCACTCAAATTAATGCAAATTCGAATTTTCTGCAACATTGGTATCACGTGGTATCTCTGGGTCGTCAGTATTGGGGGCAACGACTTGTTGTGAAGTAAATGCAATAGAACAGGAGATGGAGAATGTAAAATCTAGTGGCTGAATGTTATCAATGTTATCAATAGCACCTTTAACTAGTGATTGTGTATGTTTTCACTGCCAGCCTTGTCTTTCACACTCACTGTTCCTTTCCACGAAGACTCTGCCGACCGGTTGGCTGTGTCCGTGTGGGGCGGAGAACAGGGAATGCTGGGGGATCGGGGACTGGGCGTCTGTGATGATATCGTCGTCTTCGGCTCCCAGATCATTGCTGTAGTGCTCTGTCGCCTTCGCCTTCCTGCCATGTGATATAAGAAAGAGGGTTTTGTACAACTTTCATGTTTAGCCACGCTGAGTGGATGGGAGACTGAAATATCTCAACAACTATTGGATGAATTGCCATTCATGTTCCCCTCAGGATGAACTCTAATAACTTTGGTGATCTATTATGATGATGGCCATCATCAGGTCAACACTTTAATTCATCCAAAATTTGGTTAATGAAAACATTAGTTTACTTAATGCTAGTTTACTCACTTCTTCCTTTTCGTCTTTCTGGTTACAGCAACAGTCATTTCCTCTCCGTCCATGTCGGGCTCGGTCATGTTACCGTTTGGCACGTCGGCGTGCTCTGCTTCCTGATCTGAACAAAACAAAACATGAAACATGAGATTTCTTATCAATATAAAGAACACCTTAGCCACTTTGATAAAAAATCGTCTCGTTAAAAGTCAGCACTACATTTAACACCCACACCTTTCTGATTAGACCAAACTTAAACCAAAGTTTTCCTTGCAAAATGTACTGCTGTGGTGCAGCCAAAAGCCGGAGGGACAGGAATGGGTGGGGTTGTAAACACACTTTACTGCCAGTAACCTCTGTCAATCAGCATCCCTCCTTCTCTGATTATTGAGTTATTTTGCAGTTAAAAAACAAGAATATAAACAAACAATATTTCCTGAGAGGTCAGTCCCACCCCCTCTCTCAAACTGGCCAGACAACGAAGAGTCTCATCAAAGTTCAATGAGACTGAACTCAGTGAGAAGCAAAGGAGATTTCGCGACCAAAAGCGAATGTGTCTCGCTCCGTTCCACATGAATTTTGGTCTAACCGCACCATTAGTCTCGATGCATATTTTTTCCCTGTTTTTCCCAATTTGCATCCCCTGTCAGCTTCCCACCAGCCAAGAAGGCCAACTGTGTTTATTGGAACAGATGGAACAAAGATGGAGGTACTGGTGTGGGAATAAAACTCAACCCCTCCCCCAGCTGTTTATCTTTCTTTAATGTAAAAGGTGACATGAATAACAGTTGGTGCAGTGTTGCTACCGATAGTAGGCACCCTCTTCTTTTTCTTCTTCTTTTGTGGTGCTGGATCCTGCGGCTCTGGGGTCAAAGGGTCTCTGCTCACAGAGTGGCTCCTATTGGTCACTTCCTCCATCTCCACCTCCAGACCAACTATAGAGGAACATAATAGAGTAAAATAGAGTAGAAGAGAATAGAGTGCTGTGTGGAGCTCCAAGCGTCACCTCTTACCTTCTCCCTGCTCCTCTCCATCGTTGACCTCCTTCTTCGGCTTCTTCTTCTTGCTCTTGACGGTTGGCATGGTTTCTCTGCGAGAGGATAAACAGTTTAAAATGTGAATAAAATCAATTACGAGGATCTTTCAGCAGGTAATTTCCCTTTAGAGAGTTTTTATTCATTTATTTTTTCACAGTATTTAGGTCAGTTAATTAACGTTTAATGAGGATCTTGCGGTGGCCGGATGGTGATGCCTGTTTGAGATAATTGGATTAGCCTGAGCTTTGAGGACAGCTGGTGGAACGAAGCTTCAGGAAACACACCATGAAAGATATTTTAAGTATTATTTAAAGAGAGCTCTGCCTTGTAATCTAGTCCAAGCCAGTATACTGCAGCATCTCAGCATGCTACATTTTTAAACACACTGAAACCAAACCTGAATTTTGGTTTGAAACTGCAGTTTTTCTTCATTCTTGTTCACATTTATCTATTACATTATATTTACAATTGACACTTTTTACACTTTTATCTGAAGCTTACTTACTTTGGGGTAATTTGGGGTTCAGTGTCTGGCTCATGGACACTTTAGCAATTGAGGAAGAGGAGCTGGGGATCAAACCACCAATCCTACGATTAACAGACCAAAGATGCAGTCTCACATGTTTTTACAGTGATTTATTTTTCCAGGTGAGAATGATTTTTTTTTTTTTTTAATGCAATGTAATCTGTGTTTAATGCTCTTGATGAGGCCATAGACACATTTCCAGCATTGGTTAAACAATAAAGTTCATTTGTTTTCTGTTGTATTCTATTCCATTTCTCTTAGTGAGCTCTTGGCTAGCAGTGAACATTAAAGGGACTGTATGTAAGTTTTTACACATATAAACGTTTTTTAATCGAAAAATTATGTGAACAGGTTTTAGCCTAACCTAAAAAATAAGACCCTCGGCGACTTTCTTTGTTTCCTCTATCAGCCTGTAGACTGCTTTTAATGTGAAGAATACGGGCCATTTTTTTCGGGGATGTGATGTCATGCACGCTCGCGAGTGCCTTTTTTTTCAGTTGCGCTTCAGGTCTAACAGTGTGCAAGGATAGTTAACATTCGGTTAGAAATGGAGTCCGCTAACGCCAACGAACAACCAGCCCCCACCACAACTCAGACTCCAACACAAAGTCCATGGAAGCACAACAAAATTAAATTATATCTAGTGAGGCCTGTCTTGCAAAACAGGAATGTGACCGACGTCGGGGGGAAACTAGGATCAACATCGGCTCCACCTCCCTAGCGTCATTGGATAAACCATCTCTCAATCAAACTCTTGCTGGGAGAAGATTGACAAAACCCTTTAGCGCCGGTCTTTGCTCTTCTTTCAATGAAGAAATACTCTCCAGTTCTGATATAACGGATGCTACTGAAGCATCTAACCACTTTAGGAGCCGCCATTGTTGTTTAGAACGAACAGTTGCCTCTCCGTGTTGTGTCACACACCTAAGCCACGCCCCTAGCTGCCAGTAGCTCCTCACAAGACGCCGATTGGTCCGTGCCCTGGCACAAACACATTACTTGAATTGATTTTTGTGTGATATGTGATCTCTTGACATTGTGAGAATCCAGCTGCCATGCAAGATAACTCAAGCAGAGCCACACCGCCAAATTAAAATGCACATCATAATGGTTAAAACCCTGATGTGAATGTCCTGACTGAACTAACCATAACAAAGTTTTGATTTAAACAAAACCACAATGTTTCTAACCAAGTTGTTTTTGTGCCTAAACCCAACCAAACCTGCGTTGTCACATCATAAAACAGATTTATTTGGAATGGGAGACTTGGAGACACAGACAAATGATGGCATCCTGCTGATAGTGGCGTCAGATCAGAAAACACTCCAATATGTTGTTCAAGAGAGCATGGACGAACAACGTATTCTGTTGTTTAGTTTGGAGAACTTTTTGCATGTGACCTACTTATGACAACTGACCAATTTCCATGGCAACTGCGCAAACGCAATCAACTGAGGAAGACTGTGAAATGCAGTTAAAAGCTAAGTGAACCTGAGTGATGTTTTTTTCTGTCAAGAATGTGAACAGTTTAATCACACTTGCACCTGCCTTTTCAGGATGATCCCCTTACTGTAAAATCCCAATATTAGATCATTAGTCCCTGGTTTTGAATTTATTACACTGTTGGGCCTCTTCAAAAGTCTATATTATATCATTTCAAGGTTTCAAGGTCTAATCTACATACATTAAATGTTCATGTTCATGTAATTTTAGTACTAAAGGTGTATGAAAGCTCTACATAGTGCCATCCCACAGGAAGAACAGTAAAAGGTTAAAAGAAACAATTTCGTAAACCTTTTCAGTTTTTTCAGGTAACAGTTTTATACTTTATGCTAAACCCTTTTTCCTTTAAAAAACTGAATAAATATCTCCACAGTCAATGTCATCTAAATACGCAAGTCATGAATGGTAAGATGCTACACAACAAAAGACTATAATATATAGTAGTATAGAATATATATATATTAATATTTTGCTCTTAGATAAATTAAAGATGATAAAATATGAATCAAAATTAGGGTTGCTTAAATTTGGCTAAACTTTGGCTCGATGGTTTTTAAGGATGACCTTATTAAAGTCTTTCTAATTGTACATCTTGTTCCTGTCATAAAGAGGAACTATTATTATGCCAAGCACATATTTTAAAAAGTTGTTTTCAGGTGTATTTCAGTGAATCAGTATCAGTGCTCACCTGTGCAGTTGAGTCGGTCTGCGGCTGCGAAGAAACACTGCAGACAATCACTGCCGTCTGTGTCTGATCTTATCAAGCTGAGGGAAAGTGTCTTAGGGTGAGCCTCGGTATAAAATCCCACCCTCCTTCCCTTTATTTCTCTGTCTTCTGCTCTTGTTTAATCTCAAATTCACATAAAAATCTTGAAGCATGAATCCAAAGTGTGGAGCTAAAGTGAAGCAGAGAGGACAAACACAGGGGGGAGGAGGTTTATTTACAGCTTTGAGACTCGACTCAGGGTTTTAGAGTGGCAGGTGGATCATGTGCTGAGCTGGGACAGCCTCTGGGAGCTTTGTGGTTGGTTGATCAGCTGTGATGTCACCTGCTGGTATAGTGCTCCTAAGTAGCCATGGATGCTAATAATCCCTCACCCTGCTCTGCCCATCTTTTCTTCAACAGATCCAATCACTCTTTACTCACAAATAGGCAGAATTATTAGACTGATGTTTTTTTTTCCATAAATAATGTTTTAGCTGTTTCTCTAAAAATGTCTTATTCAGCATTCTGTAATACTTAGCTCCACCCTCCCAATCTCGCATTTAGCACCTTTAAAGTCTGATATGGTGGATGGCTCTAAATACTATGACACCAATGAGTTTTAGCTGTTGGTGCTGTGGGAAAGAAGTGAGACATATACTTTGCCATGTCTGAGCAGGTGTGCTGGTTCTGTCTGAGGTTAACAGGTCAAAGTTAAAACCTTCACACCACAGGAACCAGGTCAAACATCCAATCCTATTACACACACACAATCACTCACATGCGTACTTAGGTCACTTTTGGTAACTAAGTACATTTACTCAAGTACTGAACTTAAGTACAATTTTGAGGTACTTACTTGATTACTGTATTTTTGTTTTATACTTTTCTACTTCTACTACATTTAAGAGGCAAATATTATACTTATAACTCCACTACATTTATTTTGAAAATTAAAATTCCTTGCAGTTTCCGATTAATAATAAAAATATAATCAACAAATATTAAAATTATAATGTAATATTACAGATTAACACTTTATTCCGCAGGGGGAAATTCACAAGCAGTATATAAAGTAATTAAAATGAGCTGCACCATTACTGTTAATGTTCTACATATGACATTCAGAACCACTAGATGTCGCACTAGAGAACCAGCAACTAAGACCAAAACAAATGGGCGCGTCACTCCTCCCTTTGTGTTCAATAATTATAATCCAGTAATATATATATTATTCTGAAAGGGGCCATTCTGCATAATGAGTGTTACTTTTGGTTCTTTAAGTTTGATGCTAATACTTTTGTACTTTTACTTTGAATGCAGGACTTTTACTAAAGTATTTCAACACTGTGGTATTGTTACTATAGTACAAAATCTGAATACTTAAACATACACATATTACTGTAATCTAGGTGTATGTTTCCCTTTCATGCACACTAATTTATCTTATTATCTTTATCTTTCTTTGGTTGTTGTTATTTCACCTTATAAAGAACATGTCAACATATAAACACAATATTTCCCCATCTTATCCTCTCACTGTCTCAGGTTATCTGTTATGTTGTGTTACACTGACCGCCACTCGCTGCTGTTTGTATGGATGACAGTAAAGCTGAATGATGCAGTGAGAAGGCCGTAATCCTCCTGTTAAATCAGCTGAGCTACAGCTGTCCTGCAGAGGATTAACCTGACAAACAGAGAGAGAGAGAGGGAGGGAGGAGGGGGGAGAGAAGAAAGAAGACATGCACCCACATGATTTTATCTTGATCTTTAATTAGCACACATACTGTATATGTACATGTTTACTTTTATTCTAGATAAAAGAAACACGCATTTATTACAGTAAAGCTCCCAGTCTGTGATGATCAGTGGGGAAAGTTCAGAAGCTTCAGGCTGAAAAGTTGTCAAAAAGGAGTTTCAGAGATAGAAATGTCAAGACTGGTTGAGTTAGACCGAACTGTCAAGTGCCGCCGAGCAGCTGCCCTCGGCTTTACGGAGCTTTATAGTGAGTTTCAGCTCATTGTTTAGCTGTTTGGCCCACAACTTTACTGTTCTGGTTTACTCTCACAGCTCCCATAGCATAATCTCAGAGAAAAAGCTGTAAAAAGCCACTGTACACTACTTGCACAGCAGCACACAGCAGACAGGCTACTAAATAGGCGTTATCAGTTGCTATAAGCCCCATAGATGTGGGTCAGTAAGGGCCTACTACACCCATTAGTAGGTTTTTATCATCTATTCACATGGTAAAACACACGTTTTTACCCAGGAGACCGAAGCTCCAATCCCGTGTTAAACCAACAACTTGTAGTTGTCTTTGTGTTCAGTTATTTTACTTAACCAAGTGTGTTGCTAAAATTAAGTTTCACTTTCGCTTTTACAATGTAGTAGGTGTAGTAGGCCCCTAATGATCCACATCTATGGTGCTTATAGCGACCGATAACGCCTATTTAATGGCCTGATAACAGTCGAATCAGGTGGTTAGAGATTAGCTGGTGAACATAGTGGAGCATTTAGCAGCTAAAGAGACAGACATTTCCCTCAGGAGTAGGTGGAGACCAAAAACAGAGCTAAAAGAGGATGAATATTGGACTTACATTCATCATGTGGACACAAACAGGACTCCTCATGAATGATCATGTTGCTCTGTAACTGCTGGAGGTGGAAATAAGAAACTGTTTGTTAACAAGTATAAAAAAAATAGCAATGATAAAAGACATGTCCAAAAACTGAAAACAGATTTGTGTATCAGAACCTTGTTTTTCTTTTCTAAACCCATTTATTATCACACAATCTCTCATGCAACATGTAACCAGTTCTACAGGATCCCCTGGACAGAAAGCATGAAATCCTTTAACATCACAGTGTTACAGGAGGGTTTACAGGTGAGACGCCACAGCAGTGATGGAGGCTTGTCTACTTTCACCTACAACACCAATTCAACTGCAGAGAGGTAATTACAGAATAAAAATACATTGAATGGCTATTTCTGAAAAAAAAAAAAACCTGACTGTAAATATTCCCCAAAACAAGCTTTGACTGCATGAAAATTAACTTTAACTTTAAAGGAGCAGTGTGTAGGATCTGGCGGTATCTAGCGGTGAGGTTGCAGAATGAAACGGTGGCTGACGCAAAAACGCGAATGGCCCTCTCCATGAGCCATTTGTAGGTCATTTGGAGAAGAGCCAGTGCGTAGAGTGTGTGTCTACATGGGAAGTGAGTGGTGAAGCAAGAGAGAGAGCAGCGTCGACGGCAGTGAGTAGCGTTATCGATACGGACTCCGTGAAGAGGACCCGCTCCCTATGTATAAACGGCTCATTGTAAGCTAACGAAAACTCAACGATTCTTATTTTCAGGTGATTTTACACTAGAACATACTTATAAATATTATATTCAATTTCTGCCAATATATCCTCCCAATTTTTACACACTGGTCTTTTAAGGTGAAGCCTTTAACAGAAGACATGAGGTAACATGAGACGACGGAAAGCGTCTGATCAGTCGGCCTTTATTCTTTTCGCCTCTGTAATATTCAAGCTGGTTAGTAGTTACTTACTGAGCCTGCTATCCTGCCAACATTATGCATGAATAAAAAGAGAATTTATAAATACAATTCAAGAGTTTTTGTGCAAATTCCAAAGACAAACAGGAAAAATAATTCTTTTGATGCAATCTCTCAACTTTTCCTCTCATCCTTCTTCTCCTCATTTGTCTCCATATCCAGGTCTTTTCTCTTTCTCCTAGTTCATCTTCCATCTCCTCCGCAGTTCTTCATATTTCACTCAGTATTGTCCCAACACGTCTCATCTTTCTTTCTCTTCTCTCTTAGTTTTTCTTTCCCAACCAAATCTTCCCACATCTCCCCTCTCCCCCTTTACTCCTCCATCCAACTCCAGCTGACGGGTATCCACTGTGGCTCTTCCTGTGCCTCCCGGATGATGGAGCAGAGCTGCATGCAGGCGTCCTGCAGGTCGTCGTTCACCAGCATGCTGTCAAAAAACTGTTTGTACTTGGCCTCCATCAGCTGGGACACCTCCTCCAGCTCCACAAAGTCCTCCTCCTGCAGGAGAAAAAAATGCAAGGACTTCATTTTCTAACTGTCTTTCACTTCTTTCTTGTTCTTTCTGCACTTGGTGCTATTACATAACAATATTTGTGTTGTCGTGCTTTTAGAAATCTGAGCTTTAATATTGTCAGAGCTCTTACTGTGAACGCTCTGTTGACGGAGCAGTTGGTGATGATTCCGGCGCCTCTCCGGGTTTGTCTCAGTCTGTCTGGACTGGGAGCTTTGATGAAGATCACGTAGGGCTTCAGTTTCCCCGTCCTCAGTGGCAGGATGCTCTGACAACAAAACCAACACATCTGGGATTAGCGCTGCTAAAAATAGTCCCCAACAAATACATTATTTCCTCCTGTTTGTTTGATAAAAACTACAGTGACCAGCTGTTTTAGGAAATGATATATTAGTGAGGTGTTTTTAAAGATTTAGGTCTTCAGTAGGAACCAGTGGACTTGGAGCTGAAAGCCACAGACAGGAAGTACTGACAGACCAACTAACACATTATTTTCCTGTGATTTGTTGACAGTGTGTGTATTATAGAATAACAGCAGCTTTATCCTTTAACATGAGTGTTTTATGCCCCCGTGCCGGCAAAAGCCGTGCCCGGAGGTATTCTGTTTTCGGGTTGTCTTTCCGTCCGTCCGGTATACTATTCTCATGATTGCAATATCTCAGGAACGCTGGTAGGGAATGTCTTCAAATTTGGAACAAACGTCCACTTGAACTCAAGTATGAACTGATTAGATTCATCAAAGGTCACTGTGACCTCACAAAACATGTTTTTGGCCATAACTCAAAAAATCATTATGCTAATTATGACAATTTCACACAAATGATGGATGAATGATCCATGTTATCAACGACTGGCTTCTCAATGAAACTCACATGTGGTTCAATATCGATGATGCACATCCGTCCTCGTTTTAGCACCTCATCAATAGCGTCAGTGCTGGTCCCATACAGGTGGCCCTTATACTCCCCATACTCCACAAACCTGACCAGCACACACATAACAGAGGTACAAATACACATCAGATAACAGCACCGTCAGAAATGTTAGATATTGACCATGTAGCAAAGATAAATTTAATCTAAAATGAAATAATCACAGTTTCTTCTAAGAATAATTTGGATAGACTGTGCATCCAAATCAAATGTATACAGTAAATACAGTCATCATGTAAATAGACAAAAGAAAAGAGAAGAGAAGTCTACCTGTGGTTACAGACCATGTACTCAAACAGCTCTTTGGTGACAAAGTGGTACTCTCTTCCTGTCTGCTCCCCTGCTCTGATTGGACGAGTAGTATCTGGAGGAACAGGGTGACAGCCAATCAAAACTGGTACGCTATCATTTACTTCACATGTTTTTCAGTATAATTTTCTTCATGTGGAACTAAAGTTGGGGAACAGTGGGCATCTCCAGGGTCTGTGACACACAATGTAAAACAGTAAACCTATTTTGTGGAGACACTATAAATTAATGTATTAGATTAGTGGAGGGCACATACGAGGTACGGGTCCCTGGAAGGTTGAAGGGTTCAGTTTGATGAGTCTTTTCCTCAGTTCATTCACTCCAACTCTTGTAGCACCTGGACAGAGAGAAATATATTTTATATACTGTAGATATCGTAGAGAAATGGAGAATTAAGGAGGAACAAACAGTGAGAGAAAAAAGTCGGAGCTTTCAACAGAAAAAAATTATGAATCAAAACGATAATTTAAACATTCCCGTCTCACCGATGAGGATGATGAGGCGGTGGTTCTCCTGCGGGGGGCGCTGGTACAAAGCCACCTCCTCGTAGGGGGTGGCCAGGGTGCTGCTGTTGGGTGAGCAGGAGGTGCAGGACTGTCGTCTCCTCCTGCAGGAAGTCCTCCTCCAGAGACGGAAACTCTGCCGGAAACCAGCTGGTGAACACAATTCATTCATTCATTTACTGTATCTTTGTCACATTAACAATATTTTTTATGTATTTAAGTAGGGTTGCTTATTTTTGTTAAATTCATTATTTTACTCATCCATCAACATGCAAAAAGGTATAATCATGCATTCACTCTTTCTGTTGCCCCTTTGTGATTATTTGTGTATATTAACTAACTAACTATAACTAACTGCGTCTTACCCATGTAGATTCCATCAGTGATATCAGAGCTGGGCTCATCTGAAGGAAGAAAACATTAAAACTCTTCACTCACTTTACACTAAAGTACACTTGATTTTGCTAAATATTGCTTTTTACTAAGCACACAAGTGCATTGATAACAGACAATCATTCTGTGAAATGTATAAAATTCCTAAATAAACACTTACCAAAGTGAATGTCCCCCAGCTCTGCGGAGAGGAGAAAAACAGATGATGATGATGATGATGATGATGAGGAGGATATATTTCAGTCTGTAAAAACTGTATCAGTTATTCATCATTGTGTTGGACATGTATTACCTATTAGGGTGCGTTTGTCATCAACATGTGTTCGATCGTCCTCTGGAAGAGATGAAAAAAGGTAACTTTTTTAAGTTGAAGCTTGTTTCCACAGTCACACAGTGACCCTAACCCTGAGTATTGACCACAAACTCTACAGGACAGGAATAAAGTGAAGAGTCAACGCTCCTCTACAGTGAGAGGATGTGACAACATGATGTTTTCACCTGTTTCTCAGTTCAGGTTGAATCACTTCACTTGAGCTGTTTCTATATTGTTGCCGACTGAGACAGTACTGCAGTATTAGTTTGAGTACAACTCTGGTACTGTGTGTACTTTATATCTACTGCTTGTCTTGTAATTATGACTTTAATTGCTCGTATCGTACCGTATCGTATCGTATCGTATCGTATCGTATCGTACCGTATCGTATCGTATCGTATCGTATCGTATCGTATCGTATCTGGTTTTGAAACAAATTATGAAGGGAATACAGCATATGAAACAGCAGCAAATAATAATAATTAGGACTGTCAATTAATAATAATATTTAATCCTGATTTATCGCAAAATAATCACACATTATTTATTTGGCTGAATTTTATCAATGTTACCAATAGCACCTTTAACACCTGCACACTTCATTCACAGCACAGGACAGTAGTTTAATACAGTCACATCATCAGTATCATCACACACCTATTGAAGTCACACAAATACTAAACTATTGGATCAAATGTGTAAATAAAAAACACCTAACACATCAGATACTGTAATAAAAAAAAGTGAACTATGAGCTGTCTCACCCACCGTTATCAGCCAGAGTCACTGAGGACAGACAGAAAAGAAACGCTGTTAAAGGTCACATTCACAACATGTATAGAGCCTGTATGGAGATTAACACCTGTCTTTAATCTTATATTTAATATAATTATATTATTATATATATCAGGACAACTATGCGTCTGTCTGTCGGAAAATTAACTTTTTGACTAACTCTGCAGCATTTACAGCGATGTTTATTAATATGCACTGTTATATAAACAAGCCTTAACTGTAGATGCACATCAATATACATTAAAGTTAGTGATGACAATGACGAGTGCTTACAGGGTCTGATGCAGGTATGAACTTGTAATGGCTGACACCACCACTGTTCTCTCTGTTTACTGCAGAGAGAGAGAGAGAGAGAGAAAGAGTAAGATGTTAAATGTAAGAAAGATGCAGCTACAAACAACTTGTTTTTCATAAAAGAAAACAACGTGTAGCTGCTTGAAATTGGCTCTAACTAGAGCTGCAACGGTTAATCGATCAAAAGGAAATTAACAGTCAATGATTTTGATAATACTGTATTTTAAATACACCCCTTAAAATCAAAAAGGCCTCAAGACCTCCCTTGAAGCTTTGGCGACCCCTAGTGGGGATCGGGACCCCCAGGTTGGGAACCAGTGCTGTAATGTTTGTTGGGAATGATGACACAACTGTTAAGTTCCTATTCAGGGTGTGTGAGGTGTCACCTCTTCAGCATGCTGGCAGAGGGAATCAGACCAGCGCAGGACACAGAGCAGGGCAGCTTCCTGGCCTGCCACCAGCGTCCGTCCGACTGGTCGACCACCTCCAGCAGGTCTCCTCTGCTGAACGCCATCCCTGCGTCAGGACAGGGGATGGAGGAGTCCTGCAGGGGGCAGTAGTCCACCAACGCCTTCATATACACCTGACAGACACACAGAGAGAGATTAAAGGAAATCTCCCAAATTTAAACACCTTCAAGCAAAACTCATTAGTCCATTTAGAAGGACATTTATTTAAGACGGCAATCAATTCAAATTCAATTCAGTTCAATAAAACTTTATTAATCCCTCCAAGGGCAACTGTATGCAGCAGCAGCTCACCAACCAGGTCAACAAACATGACCATGATACATTTTACATTAATGTATTTGTACTTTTACTTAAGTATCTGAGTACTGCTTCTACCACTGGTAGAGAGACAGAATCTATCATTTGAGGATGTGTGCTGGATGTTTCTTACCGACTTCTGGCTGCTGCTGCTCTGAGCTGTATCAGGAATGACTTTAAACAGGATCGTTCCCTGGGAATTGATCTGTAAACACAACAAATACTAGTAAACAACTGATAAACTGTCTCAATAATCACATGATGATCACAAGTATGAACACCTACATATACCACACCACATCGAATTTACTTATTTTACTTATTTATATTATATTATATTTACTTATTACTAGAAATTTAAATTAAAATCATTTTCACTTAAGTTATCTCTGGCCTTCATTTAGTGATGTATTTATTTTCCCCTCAGGTGACCTACCAGTATCTGGATGACCTGTTCTGGCTCCAGACCCACTACAGGGTGTCCGTTCACCTCCACTAACATATCACCAGGATGAAGGAGTCCTGGAACACACACACACACACACACACACACACACACACACACACACACACACACACACACACACACACACACACACACACACACACGTTAAGCCATGATATTGCACATTTTGACCATGTTTAATACACCTGTACCTTCTATCTAATACATATATAATACAGTTTTATCTCACTGCTGCGGTCGGCCAGTCCTCCATGAATCACCCTGGCGATGTAAATCTCTCCCGTCTCCTCGTCCCTCCGTATCGTGGCCCCCTGACAAACAGACAGACAGATTTAACAACCTTCAATAGCTACAGAAGCACCAGCTTTTAGTGCAGCTCTGTATAAATAGAGAGGGATATAAATTGGGAAAGATACAAATGGAAGATGGGATGAAAGCAACTGATGACTGACGCTCTTAAAGCATGAGCTGATGTATGGAAATGCGTTGGTTATATCCAGTTGGTTTGGTTTAAATCAAAGCAAAAATAAATAAATAAAGGACTTTTTGCTTTCTTGTGCTCTTCAAAGCGCAGTGGACTGACTGACAATAGAAACGGAAAACAATAGAAGAGAGATGATGACGGTGGTCACATTTTTTAAGAATAGCTGGATGAAATGGGAGATGTTGGGTGAGAAAATGAAATTTCTTTGTACCTTCAAATATTTTGCTTTTTTCCCCTTCGTGTGATAAATCCAGAGATGAAAAAACAAAAAAAGTGCTTGTTGTCCGAGAACTGATATCAGTCTGCTTCTATATGGTTAAACAGTTCCTTAAACTGATATTTGGGATCCAAATGCTGATGTAAGTCTACGCTGAAAAAGTTAAAGAAGTAGAGATATTTAAGTTTATTTTCTACGCCACAGCAGAGAAGGAGAGGAGACGGTTTGTTTTCGGGCCTACTTATTCTTTTTCTTCTTCTTGGTTGTCAAGCAGCCTGTGCCGTTACAGTCTTGGTCCTCCAGAGAAGCTCTAGAAACTGCTCCATTGTTGAGCCTCACCTGTCCGTTACTACCACTGCCTCCTGCTCTGTGGGTGCCACTAAAAGTCACCACTGTCCTCTTGGAGCCTCCGTTCAATCGTTTTGGAATCCTCGACGTTGCAAAGCCGTCTACACAGGAACTGACAGACGTGGACGAAGACGAGGAGGAGCAAGAAGAAGAAGAGGACGACGAGCGGTGGCGTGGGTAAGGAGTGGGAGGTTTGTGGACCACTCTTGGAGACATTGAGGAGACCCTCGGAGGAGGTGGGGGAGGAGTGCGCTGTTTGGGCCGGCGTGGCGGTGACACCTCTGGGTGCTTGCTGGCCACAATGAGCCCCTGGAGCTTGTCGACCACCTCCGCCAGCAGATTGAGCGCCTGGGCATTCTCTTCCACGCTGTCTGTGATCATCTCCGTCGCCGCCACCATCTTGTAGCCAAGATGGCGGACGTCCTGAGTGCCGTGCTCAATGCTGCTGGCCACCGTCTGGACGGTGGACCTGAGCTCCTCCACGCTGGACTGTTTGGTGAACTCACGATGTGGACTTGGTTGCTGCTGCTCGTTTCGCGTCTGTTGTGGTTGCTTCTGGCGTCCATTGTGATGAGGAGCAGTAGAGTAGTGGGACATCGAGGGACGACTTAGAAGATCTTCTTGGAGTTTGTTATGAGATCCAGTTTGACACCCATGTTGCCTGCCGGGGGTGGGGAGGGTGCTAACCCCCTGCTGCCGAGTGGAGCGATGAGGCGCAGGACTAGAAGGTGCAGTGTGGGCTCTATGAGGGTTCTTCCCGGCACAAGAGGGGCTCCTGCCGGGTGTAGGGATGTTCCTCGAGTGCCCCCCTGTGGCCCCCTTCTGGTAAAAGACGGGGGAGTTAGGAAGGCTGAGACTGTAAGCCAGGACTGGAGGCGGAAGATAGGCGTAGTCATCACTGCTCCCTCCGGGAGAGGCACCGTCTCCCCTGCTGTCATTGGGTTTCTCTAAAAATGGACCTCCATGTTGGGAGGCGGATGAAGACAAGAAAGAAAGTGCCAACAGAATACACATCATTGAAAGAGAACAGCAGTGCAGGAAAAAGAAAGAAAGGAGCCGAACGATGGTTATATGAAAAAGACAGATGATGACTTGGTGATGATTGACAGATGGTGAGGATAATAAATTTGTTTGTGAGTTGAAAGATTCACGATGGATGAACTAATAGATGAACTGGTTGTTGCCTTCCAACAAATTTGCTGGATGAACCAAAAGACGGACTTTCTGACAAAGGAAAGAGCAAATGCAGAAATGGATGAATGAATGAGGGGATGGATGAATGATGTATGGTACAATATTGGACCCATATTTATCGAGCATCATCAGAGGAAATCAGTCCTATCTCCAGAGGAGTCTTAGCCTGTTGGGAGCTGCCGGACAGTAAGCTCACCAAGAGTGTGACAAAGAATGAGTGAATGAAAAAATGGACGGATGATTGGTGATTGCATTGATTGACAGTCCTCCTCCTCTTACCAGTGCAGGGGGCCGGACTAAAGACAGAAGGAGCTGATTGGTTGAGCCCTTTCTTCCAAAGCTCTGCGGTTTGTGGGCACAAACAGCAGCTTCCTGTTGACTGATAGCGGGGGAGAAAGGGACGTGACCGTCCTCCCCTCGGGAGGGGCAGAGGCCTGGCTTCACTCTCAGTCGCTCTGAGCTCCTCCCCCGACCACGCCCTCCTCGCAGGGACTAGACGGTCCAATGTGAGGCGCCGGAGGCTGCTCCAACGACTATGAATCATTCCTACTCCGTCTCCTACACCTCCCCTGCGCTCTTCTCTGTTCTTGTTGAACAAAAGATAAAGGAAAGATCTCTCCTCAAAGCTTAAAATTAAATCTGTAATGCAGTTATAGATCAATAACGCTTTCAATCAAATTACCACAATGACTGATGACTGAATAGATTTTAAATTCTGAATATGGTAGATGCGATCCGATTATTCAACCACCGTCTGTCATGTTTAGACACTTAATAATTTGCTTTGCTAATACATTTTGTAGGGACAACTGTTGTCTGGATATTTTTTACTAGCAAAGCTTCTGTCTCACCAGCGGCTGGTTGTTCTTCACCAGACAAACGATCCTCATGGCCTCCTCGTCCTCAGGCATCTCATCAGGCAGAGGGGGTAAAACCGGTCCATAGTCTGACTGGGCTACACTGTCGTGGGAGGATAGGAGGGCCTGAGAGAAAGGGAACAGGTGTTATATATAACAGAGCACCAAATACGAGTTCTGCAAGAGCTCGTACATGAGTGATAACAACACACCTGGATGTGTGGTGAGCTGAGGAGGTTGTAGAGCTCTCTGGCTTCAGTGGAGGGATGGTGGACCTTCTGTATTACAGTCATGATCTGATGGACGGAAAGACAGACAGAGAGATGGTCAGACAGGAATACAAATGCTAACTCTCTAATCAAAAACTACTGACATTGGTACTATGTCATGCTAGCTTGTCGGGAAGGAAGCTAAATAATGGTCCAAAGTTAGGCTAAATTTTGGTGAGGAAAAACTTTTATGGCCATTTTAAAAGGGGTCCCTTGACCTCTGACCTCAAGATATGTGAATGAAAATGGGTTCTATGGGTACCCACGAGTCTCCCCTTTACAGACATGCCCCCTTTATGATAATCACATGCAGTTTGGGGCAAAAAACATGCAGTGTTTTTTAGTCCCTAAACAGTCTTGGAATTTCATAAACTGGGTATCACTGTAAAGTTGAGACTCTTGTGGATCCAATGAGCCCAATTGTATTTATGTGTGATGATGTTAGTCCCCATAGTAGCCATTTCATATTGTGAGACCATATTTTTTAAACCTGAGCTTACCGTATAAAATGACCTGTGGTGACCTCTAGGATAATCACAGGTTTTATTGCCTGAACCTGCTCGTGTTTTTGTTTACTTTACAACGTTAAGCACGTGTTTACTGCTGCCAAAAGTGACGCCGAGGGGTCTGACGAATTGGGATACGCGGTGTGTGTGTTTGTGTGCATAAACCTCATGAGAGAGTCCTGAGGCATAAGGCAGAATGGGTGTGGGTGTCAACCTCTCGAACTCCAACAGGCACTCATAAACCTGGAGAGACAAAACAGGAAATGATGTCATGACTTGACAAGTACATGGTGCATCTGTTTTAGTGCAGGGTTTGTCGAGTCGGGTCGTACCTGTAGCAGTGCGCGCAGCCAGGGTGCACTCAGCAGTTCATGCAGAACCTGAGCACCATCGATGTTTTGGCTGACAGCGTGACTTACGTCCTCCACAACAGTGGCCAGCACCTCACTGACACCTGCACACAAACACAGAGAAACAACACAATAAAAAATGCAGAAATAAATGAAGAAGTGCAGTTTGACAGCAACTACATTTTGCTGGTAATACATCCGTTTACTTTAGTAAGGTTTTTAATGCAGGACTTTTACTTCCAGTGGAGTATCTTCACAGTGTGGTGTTAGTACTTTTACTTAAGTAAAGCATCTGAACACTTCTTCCACCACTGATTATGCCATGCATCATTTCAGATGAACAGTGTGACTCTACTCAGATAAAATGGAGCAATTCATGTATTATAAATGTATGTATATCAACTATGATAAATGCTGCCACCAAAAAGTGAAAGAAGTAAGACACTGAAGCCTCACAATGAATAATATGCATTACACGAGTCAACAGCAGATTCCAACATGCAAGAGATTAAATATTGTTTTCTGTAATATCACAGCAGATGTTTGAGGCTCCTGAGCAGAGGGTGAAAAACAAACATGTTTGGGCCAGACAGGATTAAGTGCTACTGAGGAGCCCTGACCCCGCAGAGAGACACTCATACCATCTGAATTAGATTTTAGATTAGATTAAATTGAAATTAAGCCCGCGCCTGGATTTAGACTTGAGTTCAGGGTTAAGACTGAACTCAAGTCTAATAATAAACAATGAATGCCATCAATGAAGGTCAGATATGTATATATATATATATATATATATATATATATAGGTGTGTGTGTGTGTGTGTGTGTGTTTCTCACCGTCCTCCATAGCTTGTATCATGGTGATTGTCCAGACTCTCCTCAGAGGAAAAAAGGCGTATTTTACTAAAAAAAAACAATAACAAAAAACAACTTTTAGTGTGAATCATACTCTGATCTAATGCAAGAAGGTCACAACTTAAGACATGACTGACTAATTGATATCAATGTCATTGCTTACTATTTTTAAAATAACTACAAAATATGTTAAAAATCTGAGGCGGTGTTACAATCAAGAACTTAATTTGCATGTACGTCCACCATCATCATGATTTAAAGGTGCTCAATACGAAATTCAGAGCCTATCTATTGCCTCCACACGACTCTCAACATGGCGACAGCTGACCGACGTCTCGCAGCTAACGGTGCTAACGGTGCAAACAACAGCAAGCAACTGGAGGGTGGGTGCTATTCTTCCATGACAACGCCGTCGGTCGGGACAGCGGTATTAGCTATAGTTGAGCCAGTTTTTACTTGAGGCATATTTAAAGTGAGGGAATGACAGCAATGTCTCCAACTAAAACATGAACATATATTTCACGATGTGGTGCATCCTTGGGAATGATTACTTTGGATGTAAAATAAATACTTTTGGCTCAACTTGCCCATGATGAGGTGTAAGTTCAGTCTAGGGAGAGGATAAGTTGAGCCAGTTACGGTACGCCAAGTCTATACCTGTCTATCACTGAAGTGAGGTGATCAAAGAACTCCCCCACGTTAGCTCTATTACTTCTGGCGATTGCATGTACGCTTCAAAAATCATAAAAGTGGTGTTCATTTGTGAAGATTATCTCGCTGAACAAAATGTGTAAATATCATAAACGTTTGTTTGCCACAGATCTTATTTTCTGCAATAATCCAAAATCCAATAGAAAAATCACATTGGCTTTTAGTCAGCCGTGTCTAGAAGGTAAGCCTAAAATTGCAAAAAAATTGCAAAAACAATCTCGCGAGACTCGCTGCCCGACGACCTATCCTAATAGCTGATAAGATCTGTGATATTACTTTGTGGGTGTTAATGGTTTGAAATTTTGGAAAACACTGTCACATTCCCCCAAAACAGTAGATAAGAGACAAAAAATGACTGAATTGAATGTTTCAAACACAGCTCTGTCAGCTCATGTTATTTTGGTTCTTCCTCTGACACAGCATGTTACTAAATGTGGGCTAATTTGATGTTACGTCTCCTCTTTAGCTTCTTATCTTGGCTCAGCTTCCGTTTCCACTTAACACTGTCCAGGAAGAGCTTCCATTAACTATCTGAAAGTCATCATAAGTCAACTGAGCACGTCACGCAGCGTCACAGAGCCTCTTCTGACAGCCAAAGACACAGCTATACATAAAGCCCGGGACTGTTCCCACTGGTTATAATACCACAAACTCAAACCTGCAATACAGGAGTGTTTTGGTTTATGTTTGTGGTTTTTAACGGTAAAATTATAATAGTATATTTTTTAAATCAGCTGAAATCAAACTCTGAGATTATTGAAAATGCTTATTGAAACTAAAGATCACAGCTACTATGCAAAATTCAATCTTGAATTCCTGTAAGTTCTCCATTTTGTTCAACAAAGCTCTGCTATCAGAGCCAAACAATGTGGATGTTACAAAGGTGTAAATGCTAATTTTACAGGTGACACATTTGGATACAAAGTCATTGGAAATATGATCATTAACTATTTTAATCGATTGACTGCCCTATAGTTTGAACATAAACAACATTGCAAAAGACAACTGCACTAGTGCACCGTGACGTCACTCGTTGTCATTCAGGGTACCGAGAGGATGATTCCTGCTGTCTTCGGTGACCCTCTGACCTTTCATCCAGCGCCATCATCAGGTCAACATTTTAATGTGTCCAATACTTTGGTTTATGACCAAACACCTGCTCATACCTGACATTCCCACCAGCTTCAGATTTACATTGTGTTTAGTACTAATTAACAAATGTTAGCATGCTAAACTAAGATGGTGCACGTGGTAAACATTATACCTGCTAAACATTTTAATGTTATCATGCTGATGTTGGCATTTAGCCTCACAGATCTGCTAGCACGACTACAGACTATAGCATCAAGTTGAACTCTTGGTCAGAGCTCAGTCCTCGATTCAGAGTCAAAACTGTAAAATAAGACCAACTCACCCCCTCTTTGTCCTCCTCCTGCTATGGTCCGGTGGTGTTTTCAACGTGTGAACTCTGGGCTGAAGTAGTGAATCAGCAGTGTGAGCATGTCAGCAGCAGCCAGTGGTGACTGACATGGATGTGATTTTACTACCAAACCAAAACAGACACTAATCCTCTCTAACCCGACTTAATCCACCAACCACCAACCTCCCTCCCTCTCTCTCTCTTTCTCTTTGCTTTCTTCTGTTATTTTTAAACATCTTTTTCTTTACCCGCTCGCCCTCCTGTCCCTCACTCCATCTGTTTCTCTGGTGCGTCATGCCTTCATCTCTTTACCTTCATACTCTTTCCTTGTGTAGCTCCCTCATTCTACCATTTACTCGCTCTCTCACTCACTAGTAAGTACTTCTACAACAGATCACAAAGCTTCTTAACTCTTTACTGCTTTTAGCCACACACACACACACACACACACACGCACGCGCACACACACGCGCGCACACACACGCACGCACGCACACACACACACACACACACACACACACACACACACACACACACACACACACACACACACACACACACGCCCACACGGCAGGTCAGACATGCTCAGCAGCAGCAGGAAACACAGTTTTAAGAGGGCAACACACAATAACAGTAGTTGTGATGCATTAAATCCTGCTGCAACATCTGGGTCTTCAAGAGACCAGCCGTTATCAGCGTTGTGTGTGTGTGTGTGTGTGTGTGGGGGGGGAGGGGGTGGGTTATCACAGGGTAATGGTCACTGGGTCAACTCCTCAGAGATTAACACTGATCCTTCAGAAACAGAGACAGAGAGATGGAGAGAGATGCCACAGAAACAGGCAAAAGTAAGAAAACATAGCCGCCAAAAGAGGAGACATGTTTTTGTGCAGCTTTTCCCCCAAAATTTCCTCCACACTTTACAAATAACTATTCAGATAATAAGAGACTAAAATGTATAACTCTAAATCAAAGACCCCTTTTTCATATTGTCACATTGTTGTCATTTCATACTGTTTCACAATATTAATAATAATTAATATATTGATTATTATTGGGTTTTCTCCGGGTACTCCGGTTTCCTCCCACAGTCCAAAGACATGCAGGTTAGGTTAGGTTAATTGTGGACTCTAAATTGCCCGTAGGTGTGAATGTGAGCGTGAATGGTTGTCTGTCTCTATGTGTCAGCCCTGCGATGGACTGGCGACCTGTCCAGGGTGTACCCTGCCTTCGCCCAATGTCGGCTGGGATCGGCTCCAGCCCCCCCGCGACCCCTAACGGGATAAGCGGTTGCAGATGGATAGATGGATATTGATTACAGTCACTTTAAGATAAACAAAAGTCAAGACATTAAGATACGGTAAGTGGACTTGCATTTATATAGCGCTTTTCTAGTCTTCCGACCATTCAAAGCGCTTTACAGTACATGTCAGCATTTCACCCATTCACACACACATTCACACACTGATGACAGATGCTAGTTACGTTGTTACGTATGTTGCATTAAGTTGCTATATTATTATTTTAACATAAACCGTGATCTTTTTTCTTACCATAATCAAGTAGTTTTGTTGCCTAATCCTAACCAATCGTTTCACAACGTTAACCGCGTGTCATTGGGCGTTTCTGCAAGCGTGATAGGAGTCTGGTATGAAACCGATTTAATGTTTGTTTTTTTTTTTGGTTCACAAAGGTTGACTTTCAATGTATCCAGTGAAGCGCAGAAATGTACGATGGCAACCTTTTTTTCTGGCGACTGGGTTGGGTGTGCTGGAGCTTAACATGCTGGTAAGGAAGAACGGCTCTTTGGCTGGAACTGGACAGTCTGGAGTCAGAGGAGGATGAAGGACAAGGTCAACGACATCCTGGTTAACCCCTCTCACCCTGTCCATGAAGAGCTGTGGCAGATGGGGCAGCTCATTCATCCCACCCAGATGTAAAACTGAGCGTGTGCCCACTGCCATCAGACTGTACAACAGCAGTGGAGACCACAGACTGTCATCTAGACATGTTCAGATTTCACTGAATTGTCTGCTTCAACACATTTGTCTGCCCCCTTTCTGTTGATGCATTTACTACTTTTCCTCTTCCCTGCAAAAGTGCACTTTCCAGATGTATAACTTATTGACGATAAAATAACAATAAGAATGCGAATTGAGCAGGTGACCATCATCAAAATCTCAGTTATTCATGAAGAGCCAAGATGTGAAATTAACCTCAAAGAGGTCAAAATATGGTACAAAAGTTATCAGAAAGTGCATCTTAAAAGTGATGTAAGGGATTATTGTTTTGTGTTTGTGTGTGCCTCCAATTAGTATAATGCAATCTATTTAGGTAACATCGATGTGGCGTCCACAGAAGCCCACAGCTGATGTAAGGACACTGTAATGAGTGTCATTAGTGTGCCGCCTCACTGTGGTGAACAACAGGCCAGGCGTCAGGGGACCAGCCTGACTACAGCCAGTACGCAAACAGCTAATTATGACCCAGTGGTCACAGTGTGCGAGCCTCAGTGGACCTCTGTGATCAGAAACAACTACCAAACTGATCCAACATGCTGTGTCATGACAAGCACATCAAAGCAGGCAAACTTTAATTGTGCTAAATTCAAATCCTCTGACATCTGATCACAGATTGGACATAAACCCGATTATTTACAATCTGATATTCAGATGATTTAAACCTCTTTATTTGGAGATCACTGGGCTGCACCACTGTACCCATAGAGTACAGTAGAGGGCTCCGCCTGTGTGAGTTATAACAAAGGTTATGATATTGTAACCCTAGTTCTATAAGCAAGGGGAACTAGTGTCTAGGGGGCTAGGGGGCCCTAGGGGCCCTGTTGCTCCTGCGCCGCTCGCTGAAGAGGCTGAATTATTGTCCAGAAACCCTCACAGTACTGCATTTAGCATAAAAAATATGCTCAAATAATAACATGGCAAACTGCAGCGCCAACAGGCAACAACAGCTGTCAGTGTGTCAGTGTGCTGACTTGACTATGACTTGCCCCAAACTGCATGTGATTATCATAAAGTGGGCATGTCTGTAAAGGGGAGACTCGTGGGTACCCATAGAACCCATTTTCGTTCACATATCTGGAGGTCAGAGGTTAAGGGACCCGTTTGAAAATGGCCATGCCAGATTTTCATCGCCAAAGTAGTGCAAGTAATACCCCTTTCACACCGAGGACTCAACCAGGGTTGAACCAGGGTTGGTTGTGTATATGAAAGGGTTAACCCGCATTGATCGACTCACCTGTGCGACCCAGGTCGAGAGGTGGGTCAGACCAGGGTTGGCGGTAGATGACGGGCCGGTGAGGGACAACGTAGTGTAACATTAAATGAACATAACAAGGCTGCTGAATGAGAGAGACATCCGCCGTTACGTTACACGAAAACACCCCGTGTTAATAGTAAGCCAACCACCTCACCGTACCGCCAGCTGTACTCGCATCGGTTTTTAAAGTGTGTTTACACATTTTCTATTTGTAACGTTACCTTTTTAAATTTTTTATCTTTCAAAATAAACCTGCAAAAAGATCCATCTGTTGCCTGTTCTCTCTGTTATAAAGTAACAAACCCAGCCTTGGTTCATTACATTATCAAGCAATTAGCAAACTAAATGAAATATAAACTAATTTTATTGTTTGGACAAACTTTTCCATTATCTAACAGTTGCCACATGCCCAGCTGAACAACTTTAGTAGCCCTACTATATGAAACAAATCTTTGCTGGGATGGCGGAGTGAGTGAAATATACATTTCAGTCTTCAGAAGGGTCTAATCCTTTTGTAAATGTAGTCTATATTATCATATTAGACAACACAATGTAGTCTAATATATGATAAATGGGTGCTGTAGATAGACAGAGAAAAAAAGGTTCATGTTGATGAATAGATACTGTAAATCTGTATGTTGTCTTAATGTTTTTGCAAACATTACAGCTCCATACATACAACATAGTTAAACATTTAACAAAGCTAACAATGCTGTGTGTACTATATTTACACTGTATCCCAAAAACATGCATCATTCTGTGACATTTCATGTTTTCACGTATTGATGATGCCACTATCATCCCCTCTCTCTATAATCCTCTAGAGGTGTAACCCCCCTGCCCATTTCTAACACCTGAGCTAATTGGTATGCATTGCTCCTGGGTCTGACCCTGGTTGTATTTTAATTGTCCTGACCAGGGTTCAACCCAGGTTGCCTGGCTTGGTTTGAATTGACAAAAGGAGGGTTGGACCACGGTAGGTTAACCCTGGCCCAACCCTGGTCATTGGTGTGAAAGTTGTATAAGTTATTTAGCCTCCTTCCTGACAAGCTAGTATGACATGGTACCAATGGATTCCTTAGGTTTTGTAGTTTCATAAGATACCACTATCTTCACTATAGCTGTAAAACTGAGCCCGCTACAACCTAAAAATCGCAAGTTGCATTAATGCATTAAAGAAATTAGTGGCGTTAAAACGATATGGCGTTATTATTGTGTTAACTTTGACAGTCCTAATGAAAACATAATCAGAGTGCACATTACAGTCTTAAAGATCACTCAACACTAGTCATTGTTGACCAACCAAAATCTCTTCCCCCCCATTCAAAGCAGTCTAGAACCGGGCCTGAGCAGCAGCGGAAAGGATGGTGCTAGCGGCTTGCCCATAGAGCTGGAACTGGACTGAGAGAGAGAGAGAGGCTGGTCGATGTTGTGACGGGACAAGGGAACGTGGCAGCGGACTTGCGGCGACAAGTCAGGACAAAAAAAGACCTTTACTTTTATAATTTTTACACAAGGCACATATAGTTTTTATTAGATAATTTGTGAATAAATTATTCAACTTCAGTTCTGTCTCCCCTTGGGTAATTTCTACTGCTCACCCAGCCCAGTCGCACAGCAGATTGGGAAATAGTCACGAAATTGTGTACAAAGACACAAATTTCAAATTTTTTTCGTGATTGACAGCACGAAATCGATTCGTATGTAATCCATGTAATTGTGAACTGGGAAGTATAAAGAGCAGCAAACGCCATGTAGGCAGGAAGTCGGGGCGGATGGGTGCGTCAAAAAACTTTCACCCAGGACACCAGTATTCGTGTCCTTTGTGAAACCAGAAGTCAAAGTTGATTAATTTCTTACATAATTTCTGTACTTAAATTACGGCACTTCCTGAGTTATTTTTAACCCAAACCACGATCTTTTCCTAAAGCTAACTAAGTCGTTTTTGTCACAGAACTTCCGTACTTAAGTTACGGCATTTCCGGTGTTATTTTAACCCACATCACGATCTTTTCCTAAAGCTAACTAAGTAGTTTGTTACCTAAACCTAACCAAGTCAATGCATTCCTAAGCCTCTCTAAGCCTCACTAAGTAGTTTGCTACATAAACCTAACCAAGTCGATGCATTCCTAAACCTAACTAAGTAGTTTGTTGCCTAAACCTAACCAAGTCGATGTACTCCTAAAACTAACTAAGTAGTTTATTACCTAAACCTAACCAAGTCGATGCATTCCTAAGCCTAACTAAGTAGTTTGCTGCCTGAACCTAACCAAGTCGATGTACTCCTAAACCTAACTAAGTAGTTTGTTGCCTAAACCTAACCAAGTCGATGTACTCCTAAAACTAACTAAGTAGTTTGTTGCCTAAACTTAACCAAGTCGATCGTTCCTAAACCTAACTAAGTAGTTGTATTTTGAAAAGACTGGTGTTGTTGAAAGTTGTGCGGAGCGTCACGAAAAAAAGGGAAATTTGTGTTTATGTACACAAATCATATAGATTCAATTTTGTGACAATTTTATGAACTGCCGTGTGTTGGCTAACCCCTGTTAGACAAACACACACAAGTCCTCGGCTCTCTTCTCGGCCCACATTAACATATTAGCATCTACTTTGGTGGCAAGTTTAATGAAATCCCCGGAGGGTGAAGCAATCTGATAAAAACTTTCCATCAATGCAAATAGTTAATTTCATGAACAATCACATTCATTCTTTCTGAATTTTGGAGATGAACACACACCAAAGTGAATTTCAAGGTCAAGTATTTGTGAAAGAGAAAGATGCTTCAGTACAGGTTGAATGTTGGTGTAATCGTTATAGTAAGACTTCTTTTTTGAATTATTGTTCATGTACACTGATTAAGTCATCTGCCTGTTTTATTATTGAACATTTTAGACAACATTAACGGAGGTAAATGTTATATATAATGCTTACTGAGTAGGCCTCTGTTGAAGTTAACAAATACAGCTATGATTATTTTTCATAATGTTCAGAGTATATATTCTAATAATAAGCAGTATTTCTACTGTTGTGTACCTTATCTGGAGTCACAAAAACATCCATGAGCCTATATACATTTATTGCAGCTTTGCTATTTAACTGTGTTCTTTTTATCATTACAATCTACCCAAAACTTCTGCTTAACTCTTTATCCGAAAAACTGTTAATATCTTATTCAGTCTTTTTCTTTCTATTTTTCTCTTTTGGGTTGAGTTTTAGAATTTAGGAGATTAACACACACCAAAGTGCATTTCAAGGCGAAGTATCTGGATGAATAAGACACTCCAGTATAGAATAAATGTTAGTATTATCGTGAGCTTTATTTATTTTTTTAATTTTCATTAATGTATGCTGGTTATTTAATCGGCCTGTTTTATTACTGAACATTTTAATTCAGACAACAATAATGGATGATGAACTTAACGTAACATATATAACTCTTGGTGGGCATGTGGAAGTGCACACATACAGATATCTTTATTTTTTTATCATGTTTATAGCATATATTCAAATAATCTTATTTAATTTCACTATTGTGTACCTTATCTGGATACACGAAAACCTCCATGAGCCTATGTACGTTTTTATTGCGGCTTTGCTACTGAACTCTGTTGCTTTCAGCACTGCTATGTACCCAAAGTTGTTAATCGACTATTTATCTGAAAAACAGATCATATCATATTCAGCCTGTCTTTTTCAGTTTTTCCTATGCTACACCTTATGTGGTACAGAGTTCTTACTGTTGTCAGCCATGTCTTATGACAGATATGTTTCTATATGTAAACCTCTGCAATATCCAACTATCATGACAAAAAACACGGTGAGTATTTTCCTGGTTTTAGCTTGGCTTTTGCCGGCTTGTCAGACTTCAGTCCCAGTAATAATGAGCGCTGATATGAAACTGTGCAATTTAACTTTAGAGGGAATTTTTTGTAACAATGCAATTTACAGTCTCCACTGTGTGACTACAAAAGTACGGACTATATACGGCTATGTTGCTCTGCTAAACTTTGCGGTTTTCCCTGTGCTCTTCATACTTTTTACTTACACCAGGATACTTATAATAACATATCGAAGTTGTAGAGAAGTCAGGACAAAAGCTGCACAGACCTGTTTACCTCACCTGTTGGTTTTAATCAGCTTTTCCTGTTTGTGTGCATATGATGTCGTGATAGTTCGACTGGGATCTAATTTTCCAAAAATTGTGAATTTCATAATGACTTTACAAACCGTTTTGTATCATCCTCTCTTTAATCCAATTATATACGGACTAAAAATGAAAGAAATCTCTAAACACCTGAAGAGGTTGTTCTGTCAAGCCAAACTGGTCTAATGTATTAAAAGTGATCTTACAGTAATAATGATGTTAGTGATTCTAATGTGCAGTCATTTCTTCTGTGATAATAATGCAGAGATGTGAATGTTATGATCTTTGGAAGGTATGTTAGGATTTGTTTCCACATTGTAAAGATCCTTTTTACGGAAACAGCGAAGAGTATCTTCAGTTTGAACAATGTAATGATTCATTTATATGCTGCAGTTATTAAATAAATACATTTTTTGTTAATTGTTGTTAATTGACTGTCTTAAGAGGGAGCATGTCACTTTGAATGGCCTCTCCTAAGGTTTCTCCCATAATATAAATGTGACATTGGGCTATAGTGTCCACGTGTTTCAGCAACATGGGTGGGTCGGTTGACATGCAACAAACCTTTACGGGATCTGAATCCATTTGTACACTGCACGATATGTGGAAAATCTGTGATAACATTGTTCAATATTGCGATGATGATATGACTTAACAAATATTGAAGTGTGCATATTAGCTACACATTTCCTACGTCAGCCTGGTTGTCTTTAAATTCAGAATTTCTCCCCTTTACAGACATTCCCACTTTATGATAATCACATGCAGTTTGGGGCAAGTCAGAGTCAAGTCAGCACACTGACACACTGACAGCTGTTGTTGCCTGTTGTGCTGTAGTTTGATTTTACCTGGTTAAATAAAGGTCAAATAAATAAAAAGTTTGCCATGTTATGATGTCATTGTTTTGTGTTGTTAATTGATTTCCAATAATAAATATATACATACATTTATATAAAGCAAGCATATTTGCCAACTCCCATGTTGATAAGAGTATTAAATACTTGACAAATCTCTCTTTCTCACATTTTGATAACCAACCCAAGGAACACTATTTTAATGCTTTAATGAAATAACATCCTCATTCTCAACAGCTTGTATCAAAATTTGTGTTGTTGTTTTCTGATATTACTGCTGCATCATCAAACCATATCAAATCTGCCTGGGAGGCAGATCTTGGTGTTGAGTTGACAGAGCAGGTGTGGAAGGAGGAGATGGAGAGGATTCATTTAAGTTCAATTAATGCCAGGTAACAGCTGATTCAGTTCAAGGTCATACACAGATTACATTATTAAAAAAAAAAAAGATTAACAAGATGTATCCTAAATAGAGCTGTCAATCGATTAAAATATTTAATCGCATGATTGTCCATAGTTAATTGTGATTAATTGCAAATTAATCACACATTTTGTATCTGTTCAAAATGTACCTTAAAGGGAGATTTGTCAAATATTTAATACTCTTATCAACATGGGAGTGGACAAATATGCTGCTTTATGCAAATATATGTATATATTTATTATTGGAAATCAATTAACAACAGGCAACAACAGCTGTCAGTGTGTCAGTGTGCTGACTTGACTATGACTTGCCCCAAACTGCATCTGATTATCATAAAGTGGGCATGTCTGTAAAGGGGAGACTCGTGGGTACCCATAGAACCCGTTTTCATTCACATAACTTGAGGTCAGAGGTCAAGGAACCGCATTGAAAATGGCCATGACAGTTTGGCCGTCTGCAGTTATACGGGCCCTGTACGACCATTGTGGTGAAGAGGGAGCTGAGCCGGAAAGCAAAGCTCTTGATTTACCACTCCATCTACGCTCCAACCCTCACCTATAGGTCATGAGCTTGTTGAACAGGTGCATTAATAAATTATTGGCTTTATACTTGCAAAGTTTTTTTTTGACTTACTTATAATAACAAGTGTAGTATCAAATCTTCACTTCACCGTCTCCACCGCGGCCTCTCCGATCTGTGTTAGCTGGCTTTGCTGTGTGTATGTGGAGAGCTCCTCCACAGCCCTGACATGGAGAAGGGAAGAGGCGTTAGCGTGATAATAAATACTACGGTCTTTAGCCCCTTAATACCAGGTTTCGGTAATCATCCCTAAATTAAACACATTTTCATCCCAACTCGTCCCATACTGACGCTTTGTCACGCCCCTTGGCGTCACTTTAGGTTTAGGCAACAAAACCACTTAGTTAGGTTTAGGAAAAAACAACATGGTTGGGCTTAAAACTACTATGTTTGTAGAGGGAAATGAAACAGTCAGGTATTCAGGATAACAGGCTTGGACACCAACGCAAGTAAGGATGAGGAGGCAACAGTCAGAGTACAATGATTTCAAATGAAAAAAACGTACGTAGAACACGAAATGCGGCAGGTCCAGCAGGCAGGTTACAGAAAAGACAATCCACAAAGTATGGTCAAAAGGAATAAACTTGAACTACAAAACACTGGAATAAAAACTCAATATGAACTCAATATGACAATGAACTGACAGTGAAACAGGGGAAACACACAAACTAAATGCATATGGAGAGCAGGATGATTAAACACAGGTGGAACAAATCAGGGTGAGCCAGACAATCACAAAGGCGGGAAAAAAACAAAGGCAGGAAGTAAAACCAGACAAGACACAACAGGAGTGAACTTATCAAAATAAAACAGGAAACACTAGAATGAAAGAGACAAGGAATATAACAGAAAATCCCAAAGCATAGAAACCAAAATCAGGGACAAGAGGGCTGGTACCCACCGACACGCAAACTGTCTTGGTGTCAGCTCAGACTCCTGACTCAGGACCTGGCTTGGAGTCAGCTCAGACTCCCGACTCAGAACCTGTCTTGAAGTCAGCTCAGACTCCCAACTCAGTACCTGGCTTGAAGTCGGCTGAGACCCCTGACACAGCGCTTCCCTGACAGCAACAGTTCAAAGAGGCAGTGAAGTGATCTTTAATGAACATGGAGAGGACATTGATGAACTCAAGGATTGTACTACATGGTACATCAAATCCTGCAACAAACAAGTCTCTGTAGTTCCGACAGAGACTTGTTTTGTTGTTTACTACCACAGTAACTGTCACGAGAAAGCTGATGGCCATGTTCGCCAGACATGGAGTGCTGGAGTTAGTCATCTCCGACAGCTTCATGGGACACTGAGCATGTGCTATGCAGGGACGGCTGAAAGAGTGGTAAGCTCTGCCAACTTCATACTGGACAAAGGAAGAGGCCCAGGAGCTGGTCCATACTTGTCCTCTTTTGGTACACTGCAACTTATCAGTCAACTGGTTTAAGTCATCTAAGCAGCTCCTAATGAGAAGGAGGTTGCGTACAGTGGCCCCTACCACAAGCAGACACACTACCCAAAAAGCACCTGCCTGACCGTGACGACTTGCATGGGAAAAGATTTTCCCTATGCCAGTGTCGTATCTTTTCTGCGACAGTGCTGTTGAAGTGATGATGAAGGATGCTCCGAGGACACTGTTCTTGCTGGTATAATAGAGTTTATTACAAACAAGCCACACATGTCATGACGGACGTCTAGAGCGTCCGGAGGTCTCAAGTCGAATCTGAAAGTCCTGCCCTTTGGGGGCTCGCACCCCCTTATATCGGGTTCAGGTCATCCAATCCCTGAGCTAAGGTTTGACCACATGTCTTAGGTATCCCCTACATGTTATCTTTCAGCCCCTGACCTTTGCCCTGCTTCTTTCACATATGTTTACAATTAGGGGCCACACTGTCCTGTGCAAGACATGAAAATATACCACATATTCCCCCCTTCGAGACTTACCCAAAGTCTCGAAAACATAAAAGAAGAAACATACAGGTGTATAAACATGACAAATTTAACAACCTGTCCTTATTACCATTGAAACAACTGTATGGAGTATAAAAGTGAGAGTGAAAAACCTGTCAGGCAGCTAATCTTTCTTGAACAATGTATTAAACAATGTATACAGGAAAATTCTCTCACGGTCCCTCTGCCAAGGCGACCATACGTAATACTCCATAACACTGAAATGAGGAATTTTAGCAATTTGTATATGGAAATGATTTAAGCAAATGCATATGGAACTCTCAGCAAATTAAAACAAAACAATGTCCAAAGTCAGGCTGGTCGACCCATCGCACCTTTCTATGGACCTTTTCCTGCCTACCCCACTGTCCCTAAACATCGAGAAAAAGAAAACATCTGAAGTCCCATTATATTTAGAAACCATCATTTGCCAAGCATGTAATACACAAAAACGAAAACTCATTTTTAAGAATACTAATGTAACATCTCAGAGAAGACATAAGACTGTGTAACGCTGTAGTTTCTCAGCAGCCTTGACGCCGGTGTAGTATCGATGACGTCTTGACTCTGGATGTTGTATCGACAGTCCACGTTCAGAGTTCTTCAGGCCATTCGTTTTTTCATGTTTGAAGTGTCTGAACCCATTCAGCCCCTCGGAGTCCCTGACAATCCACCACCCTCACAGTGTTCTTCCCCAATATGTTCTAGAATGAAAGAAAAGAAAACCAGTATCTTTTGCATACAGAACAGATATAAATTAAAACATCAAACACAGAATAAGAACACTTCTATAAGTAAAAAATGTAAAAATGTGAATATTGTCCATTAATCATATTGTTCATTTGTTGCCACCTCCCCCCTTCGAGACTAAACAAAGTCTCGAAAGAGCAAACCCAAATCAACACTACAAACTACGCAAGCAAAAACAGAGGTAAATAATAGGATTATAATCCTCTGAGATATTTAAAATGGATATTCCTCCATCCATTCGATCTTTATTGCGTCATCCTCGTCCACATCCGAGTCAGCTTCGTGTAATAATGGCATCAGCGTTTGATCGCCGGGCAGCACAACTCCAACCCATTTAATTATCATGGCCTTTGCAAAGGTCAACAACAGCGTGCAAAAACAAAACATCACGCACAACGACATAACGAGCGCTACCAAAACCTGAACTAACACTGCTCCTAGTGGCCCCAATTTATCCTGCAACCAAGCGTTTGCAGACCATCCCGCGTCTTCTGATGGGCCAAACGCATCTCTTATGTGCTTCAATGCCTCTATGACACTAGTCATATTGTCAGAACTATCAGGAATCAACGTATAGCAAGCATCTCCTGATAAATTTAAAGCAACACATAAGCCCCCTTGTTTGGCCAAAATATAATCAAGAGCCATGTCGTGTTTTAACAATGTCAATCTATGGCTCCTTTGGGTGTTTGACAACATTTCGAAACCTCTTATAGTTTCGTTTGCAAAGCCCTGTAAGGTGTATGTAATGTTATCAATATGATCTGCCAAAAATGCCACTCCATACCATGGAAACAATCCTATTCCCCACTTTTCTCCTATACTTATTCTCCAATGGTAGGACTCCAGATTATGAAATTGCGCTAATTCTCTTTTATTCCTACTTCCAGAAGCAACATTAGATTGAGCCTCATCAGATGCTTCTCCCTTCTGGACAGAAAAAACTTCATATGGTATCCTGCCAACCAAGAACAATTCATTCTAGGTTTAAAAAGGTTCACTGATAAAGCCATCACTTTATCCACTGATGATTGCTGTTGATACAAGAGCCATGACAGTACAGAAGATTGACATGCCATAGTTAATGGTTCCGGTACCGCCTCCAAAATTGAAGGCCATGTACCTGGTGTTGGTACTTTCAACACACATGGACCCTTCAATTTCTTGATTGATCTCACTGAGTGTGTTAACTGCTGAAACCATAAATTTCTACCTGCCCATGGGTCTACAATTCCCAACGCTAAAGCATCAAATCCATACGCTTTCCACTTAGCTTCTCTCTTCTGCATTACATGGTTCTGTTCAAACATCTCCTGTGATATCCGATCCGAGTCAACAAACTCCTTTCCCTCATCTACAATATTCCTCTGAACAGTCTCAAATGAATTTCCAACCTTCACTTCCTCAATCTCCTTCCTACTACTCACACTAATCCCCATCTCCAACATAGACTTCCGGCTCTCATTTACCATCTCTTTCACTTTCAAGGATACTTTGTCAAGTGTCTGTGTCACATTCTCCAATTTCTTAGGCGTTAATGTTACCGCCAAGGTAGTACTCTGATTGAAAGCATTATCATTATTTATTGATTTCAAATTTAAAGTAGCAGCCTCTGAGCTGACCGTAGATGACTCTACATACTTCTCTTCTATTCTCTGATCTCTAACTTCAACAATGTCATTACTGCTGTTCACGCTAGGCTCTATTTTTGACATTTGCTTCTGGATTACATTAATCACATCCTTAAAGGTCCAAGATGTCATATTAGATGTCTGCGTTGTATTTACAAATGTCGTAGATGCCACGGATGTCGTCACTGTTGTAGCATTCATCCCCTTTGAAGTCATAACTAGAGTAGTAGCCTGAGTAGGTGTATGAACATTCTTAGTTATCTCCGGAACTAACGTAACAAGCTTTATCTGTGTACTAATCACTTTTGGAGTGGTTACTGTAGTAAATTGCTTCTGAACTTCTTTAGTACTCATAGAAGCTCCAATAGGCCCCAAATCTTTTATCAGGAGTGTCACTCTACGAGTCACACGACCTTTGATCCAATAATTTTGATATGGAACAAATTTAAACTCCGGTTCTTCATAAGAACACCTGTATTCTCCTTCGTCTTCCCGAGTAACGTTACGCAGGACAAGGGAACAATCATCTTTAATTTTCATCCACCTAACCTCATTAAACAAAATATACTTCCTCTGATCACGAGGCACAATGTCGTCTTCAGGTCTTGTCAACAACAAATCTTCACCACGACTATTTTCCCATTTGGTAAACAAGTTACCTCCATTATTCCATCTCCCACATTGACAAGGAAGGTAAACTGTTCCTCCTAACCTAGCTCTGATCACAGTACTCAAAGGAGGTGACGTTATAGATATCACCTGAGGCGCCTTCGTAGTTACATGTGATGCATTTATACTTTCAATAGCTTTTGCCATTGAAGGAGTAGATTTCTCTTCCATCTGTCCAGCTTTCGTCTGGAGAGTTGATGTCATCGTTGTCAATTCTCTTGTTTCCCCAACCTCTTGTGAATCTATACTCTTATTCCCCCCTAGTATCACTAGAGACACCACGCAAACTCCAAATCCTAACTCGGACCGCTCACTTCCAATATGTCGATCATAAAAAGAACACCTGTAATCACCTTGATCTCCCTGTTGAGGCTTATATACATAGAGACTACAGTCTCCCTCAACCTTCACTCTCCTTTTGTCATTAACTAATGTATATTTCCCTAATGGTACTGTCTCTGACAGATCTAGGATCTTACCATGGCTATCTTCCCACTGAACTCTAAGTTTCCCTTTACCACTATTTTCCCCTGTACACTGACATGGAAGCCGAACTGACTTTCCCAAGGTTACTTCAACCCTGGTTCTAATAACGGTCTGGTTAGACTCTTCTCCTAACTGGTCTAGGGCTCCTTGGTCTGACTGGATCCCTGGGTTGTCCTGCAGCGGAGTCACCGCCCTTTGATATCTCTGGCGCTTTGCAGGCAACTGAAATAGGTCCTGCTGGGTCTGGGACATGTTGAAAGACAATGTCTCTAAATCTGCTTTCCTGTCCATCAACTGCCGAGTCATTTCTGGCATCATCAGGAATGTGTACAGAAACATCAACATTGTCCCCACCCTGGGTGATCTCTCCTTCTGAATTCTGACTCTGGGGATTTTCATGCATCTCCCTCTCTGATGTGTATTCTTCCACATTGTCTTCGGGCTCTCTTGAGCCTTCAACATTTTGGATCAGTGAATGTGGCGCCCCTTCACTTGGTGCTTTGACACAATGTGATAAATGATACCATGTGGGAAACCCCTTGACCTGGACCGCGGTTCCGGTACCGCGAACCACCTCAAACGGTCCCCCACGGCGTTCGTTATACCACTTCCGTCTAAACACCTTCGCGAAAACCTGGTCTCCAGGTAGCACTGTGATCCTTTTTTGCTCATCGAGCTTCTCCTGCACCTCCTCCTTAGTTTGCCATTAACGCCAATGGAAGTGCTGCTATCCAGGTTAACCCCGTGTGCTGGCATATTTTGACAATACGATTCCTCAGAACCCCATTCATTCTCTACGAGTAATCCTTGACTACGTGGGCTATAGATTGCTCCAATACGCTGTTTAATTCCTATTTTTTTTTTTTGCAAAATCAATTTCACCGTCTTATCCACAAACTCTTTCCCATTGTCTGAGGATATTCGATCTGGAAGTCCCCACCTGCTTATGACCTCTCTGCTTAATAACTTGGCAACCGATTGAGCATCCTTTCGTTTTGTTGGACAGGCCTCAGGCCATCGTGAAAATCTGTCCACCACGACTAGCATGTACCTTTTCCCTTCAATCGGTTTTATCATGTCAACATAGTCTACAACTAGTTCCCGCATAGGACCTCTTGGAGTTGGGATGTGGCCAGGAGGAACCGTCACTCCCCTCCGAACATTGTTTTTCAGACAGATAGTACACCTGCCTATGACATAATCAATCTGTTCAAGCAAACATGGTGCCCAAAAACCATACTCTTTTGTGATCTTTCTCTTAACTTCCCCCCTTGCAACGTGAGCTAAGCCATGCGCCTCCTGAATCATCAGACCCAACAGGTCTGGAGGTGATAGTATCAGCCCCTCATGATTTCTCCAAAGTCCAGTAGAATCTCGGGTGGCACCTCGGTCTAGCCACAACTGTTTGTCCATTTCAGGAGCAGCTTCCTGCATTAAAATCACATCTTTGAGTGTAATTTTGTCTTCCAAGTTCACTTCATGCGTGACGAGAAGAACTTTGCCCAATTTATCTGCTCCAGTGACTGCTTTTGCAGCTTCATCAGCCGCTCTGTTCCCTTGTGAAACCCTTGACGCATCCTTCTTATGTGCCGCACATTTAGCTATTGCTATTTCTTTAGGCTTCATCATAGCATGCAACAATTTCATGATCTGGGCGTGATGCTGTATCGGCGAACCATCCGTTTTCTTAAACCCTCGGTTCTTCCACACTGCTCCAAACAAGTGGCACACATTATGTGCATATGCAGAGTCAGTATATATCGTCACTTGCTTCCCTTCTGCCAACAAACATGCTTCAGTTAGCCCCACCAGCTCAGCAAGTTGTGCAGATGCAGGCTGTGGTATCTCTTCAGCCTTCTCAACTGTAAATCCAGTTCCTTGGGCTTTTACTATCGCATAGCCGGCCCTTAATTTATCGCCCACACGATAGCAAGACCCATCAGTCCAATACTCCAGGTCTACCACATGCAATGGGAGAGCTTGTAAATCTGATCTAAGCCTAGAGTATTTCTCTGCTTCTTGAACACAATCGTGTGGCTCACCGTCTTCTGGAGTTGGCAAATTCTCCGCTGGATTTACCGTAACACACCTTGCTAGGGTAACATCTTCCTGCTCTAAGAGCCTATGATAGTCTCTGAGCCTAGACATGGTCAAGTTGTTTTTACCATAGTTCAAAAGATTTCTGAGACTATGATGTGTAAGAATTGTCACTGGATAACCCATTGTTACAGATGATGCTTTATTGTACATTAGAGAAACTCCCACCATAGCTCTGTAACACAATGGTAACCCTAGCTCTACTTCTGAATAAGCCATGGAGTAATACGAAATAGGTTGAGGACTCGTCCCCGTACCCGTTGGTTGACAAAGAACTGCACATGCATATTTACCCCCAATAGAAGTAGATACATATAACACAAAATTCTTAGCGTAGTCTGGAATGGCTAGCGCCGGAGCCTCTTGCAACTTCTTTTTTGTCGTATACAAGTACCAGCATTATTTTAATTACATCTGGGTTAAGCGTCCCCTCCATTGGCCATGGTTGGTCAATTTCAGGCCAGCGTTTGTGCCATTTTTCCGATATTTTTGCAATGTTTGCGATGCCCCTAATTAAAGGATTATTCTTCTGTACTATCTCAACAGGTGTGATTACTTTCGGATTTTTAGTGTTCTTCTTCCCCATTATAACGGCTTCCTTATGTTCCGTTATTGTACTTTAATGAGTAATTGCTAAAATTAAAACTTCTCAAGGCTTTTTTTAGATTACTTCCCCCCTTTTTTTTTTTTTTTTTAAATCCAATTACCCAATTAATCAATTAACCAATTATCCAATTAACCAATTAACCAATTTAGCCAATCAACCAATTAACCAATTAACCAATTCAACCAATCAACCAATTATCAAATCAACCAATTAACCAATTAATCAACTAACCAATCAGTCAATCAACAATTTATCCAATTATCCAACTAATCAGTTAACCAATTATCCAATTAACCAATTAACCAATTAATCAACTAGCCAATCAGTCAATCAACAATTTATCCAATTATCCAACTACTCAATTAATCAACAAATTAACCAGTCATCTAATCAATCAATCAATAAACAACCAGTTATCAAATCAATCAATATTCAGCTCAAATCTTCAAACAGTCACCACCTTGAGTGTCCACCACATCACAGATCAGACAAACTACGCACCATAACATAAATGAACATCTGTAATTGTCAGCAGAGGTTAGACTAAACAATCATATGCCATTAATTAATCAAATGCATTAACTGATCAATCCGTTGCCAAGTTTTCTATTAATTCATTTATTTATTTCTCCTAACTGAGCAGGTCAGTTTCCTCTTAGGCTTAATAAATGAAAGCAGGTCTATATGTGTACCATCAATATTGCTTATGACTGAGAACACATACAAATATGGAAATGCAGGTTTTGTTTTTGTTAAAGAGTTTGTGGATAACTTGTACCGGCCTTTTTAGTAGATTGACCTGGAAAGCCTTCCAAGTTGACGTCAGCAATCCACCCTCCGTGATGTGCCGGCCCGCTGCCGTGCCTCCCGTCTCAATTCTCACTCACCATAAATGACATAACAGACAAGGAACAGGCAATGATTTAGTCTCTTGTGAACCCATAGGTCCCTTTAACAGCATCATAAATTATATTCCTAACTTAAACCCCTTATCTAAACATTAAAGCACTTAGTGAACCCCACTGGACCAAACAGTTCAAATGGCAAAGGAATTTTCTGTATCTCCCAAGAAAGGGTCATCGAAAGGAATTTTGGGAAGAGAGAGAGAGAGAGAGGTGGGGGTTTCAAACACTACCCTTCTTAAACGAAGTTCATTTGTGCTTTAACAGCTTTAATTATTATATAACGTCCCTTTTAAGAAGAGCTCATGTTTTAATTACTAAATCGTTCAATTCATTAGTCTTTTATAAGAAGCTCATGGTTTTATACACTACATTATTCAATTCATCCGTCTTCTTAGAAAAAGGCAAGAAGCTCATTGTTTTATACAATATATCATTCAATTCATTTAGTCTTCTTAGAAAAAGGCAAGAAGCTCATTGTTTTATACAATATATCGGGCCACGTATCTATCTTTACAAATTATTACATGTTCTGTTCTCAAATCCCCACCTATATATGGTTATTCAATCCTAATGTGTTCTTTCTTACTTTTAACTTTACGCACACACTTATTCTCTTCCTAACCATTTTATGGCACACATCTGGACCACATCAGCAGCCAAATGTCACACACCCACATTCCAGCACTCCAACTCCAACGCACACACATTTTCTTCACTCCATCTCATCCCAAAGTAAACACGCACACACATTTTCTTCACTCCAAACTCCAACGCACACACATCTTCCCTTTTACGCACACACATTTTTCCCAGCTGCATCTCATTCCAAAGTACACACACCCACATTTTCTTCACCAGTTTTAGATATCTTCATTATTTCCAGCATGCTTTCTGCCGCTATTTCCTTACTTTTTCTCGTAAAATTTCTGCTACCTTTGAGGTGTAAAATCTCCGGAAGAGAGGCTACTTCTTGAACACTGTTCGTCAACAAGCGTCAGAGTGGTAACATCAATCGAATTGTGATTCTACACTCTCCAGTTATTAACTGACCATAAGCTGTTGTTTCAGGTTTTAATCGGCCCATGCTAAAATGCTCCTCCCTTGAGGGCTCTATTCTATCCGATTTGCGGCTGTCCTATGATCATTTCCTTTATTTCCTTTATTTCCTTTATTTCTCTGTCTCTTAACACTCTTTACATTTATTTATTCAAATTACCTGGATCCAGGTTTCCCAATTTTGTCTTTCTAAGTTAATTCCGGACTATGTCAGAGCCATCGTTACTCAGTGTCTAATATGCATTTATGCATGTGTCTTAGCGTTAATCTTGCACAAATACTATTTAGTACACCTTATAGTTACCATGAAGCTATACTAAACTATTCCTTGTATTTCTCATATTTCTTTTCTTTACTTATTTCTTTTCTCTATTCATTCCCCCCTTTTCATTAAATTTAGCACGGAGCCTCACTTTAAACATCAAATCAACAGTACATGTCCATAACAAGAAGGTTCTTAATTTACGGTGTGTCCAAACAACTCCACATAACAGCCCCAATTAATGACCAGCATTCAATGAGTGATCTCACCGTTTTGTGAGGTTGTGCTGATGGTCACCTCCGATCCTGTCTCGTGACGCCAATTCTGTCGTATCTTTTCTGCGACAGTGCTGTTGAAGTGATGATGAAGGATGCTCCGAGGACACTGTTCTTGCTGGTATAATAGAGTTTATTACAAACAAGCCACACATGTCATGACGGACGTCTAGAGCGTCCGGAGGTCTCAAGTCGAATCTGAAAGTCCTGCCCTTTGGGGGCTCGCACCCCCTTATATCGGGTTCAGGTCATCCAATCCCTGAGCTAAGGTTTGACCACATGTCTTAGGTATCCCCTACATGTTATCTTTCAGCCCCTGACCTTTGCCCTGCTTCTTTCACATATGTTTACAATTAGGGGCCACACTGTCCTGTGCAAGACATGAAAATATACCACACCAGGAACAACATGCATCAAATCTCACCTCTCATCAGATACCAAACAGGCCATGGCAGACCATTGCGACCATTCGCGTGAAACAAAGAGGGCTGTTAAGTTGTTGTGGAATACTACGGCCGATATTTTGAGTTGGAAAGATTGCGTAATGCTCAAAAGAGGTAAAACAATTTAATGAGATCCTTGGAGGGTGAAGCAATTTAATAAAAACTTTCCACAGACTGAAACAGTTCACTTTCTGAATTCTGGAGATGGACAAACACCAAGTGCCTTTCTGTGAATGAATACGATGCTTCAGTACAGGTTGGATGTTATGTATTATCATCAAAGTGAGACTTCTTTTCATAGTTTAATTCATGTATGCCGGATATAAAATCTTCCTGTTTTATTACTGAACATATATTTTAGACAACCATAATGGATGATAAGTTAAATGCAACATATATAACTCTTGGTGGGCATGTAGAAGTTAAGAAATACAGATATGTTTATGTTTTGGCTATATTCACAGTATATATTCTAATAATATGCAGTAATTCTACTATTCTGTACCTTATCTTTATACACAAGAATCTCCATGAGCCTATGTACATTTTCATTGCAGCTTTATTACTGAACTCGGTTGTTGTAAGCACTACTATTTACCCAAAGCTTTTGGTTGACATTTTATCTGAAAAACAGATCATATCATATTCAGCCTGTCTCTTTCAATTTTATATAGGTTATACTGTAAGCAGTTCAGAATTCTTACTGTTGTTAGCCATGGCCTATGACAGGTATGTGTCTATATGTAAACCTCTGCAATATCCAACTATCATGACAAAAAACACGGTGAGTATTTTCCTGTTTTTTGCTTGGCTTCTGCCTGCTTGTCATATTGTACTCCCAACAATACTGAGTGCTGAAACTAAACTGTGTAACTTAACTTTACAAGGAACACATTGTAATAATGCAATTTTTAAACTTCAATGTGTAAGTTCAAGAGTAATTACTATATATGGTGTTGTTGCTTTATTAGATCTTGCAATTCTGCCTATGCTCTTCATTATTTTTACATACACAAAAATACTTATAATAACCCATCGAAGTTGCAGAGAAGTCAGGAAAAAAGCAGCAGAGACCTGTTTACCTCACCTGTTGGTTTTAATCAGCTTTTCCTGTTTGAGTGCATATGATATCGCGATAGTTCGACTGGGATCTAATTTTCCAAAAATTGTGAATTCCATAATGGCTTTACAAATCGTTTTGTATAATCCTCTCTTTAATCCAATTATATACGGACTAAAAATGAAAGAAATCTCTAAACACCTGAAGAGGTTGTTCTGTCAAGCCAAACTGGTCTAATGTATTAAAAGTGATCTTACAGTAATAATGATGTTAGTGATGCTAATGTGCAGTCATTTCTTCTGTGATAATAATGCAGAGATGTGAATGTTATGATCTTTGGAAAGTATGTAAGGATTTGTTTCCACATTGAAAAGATAATTTTTACGGAAACAGCGAAGATGATCTTCAGTTTGAACAATGTAATGATTCATTTATATGCTGCAGTTATTAAATAAATATCTTTTTGTTAATTGTTGTTAATTGACTGTCTTAAGAGGGAGCATGTCACTTTGAATGACCTCTCCTAAGGTTTCTCCCATAATATAAATGTGACATTGGGCTATAGTGTCCACGTGTTTCAGCAACATGGGTGGGTCGGTTGACATGCAACAAACCTTTACGGGATCTGAATCGATTTGTACACTAGGCCTGCACGTTATGAGGAAAATCTGTAATAACATTGTTCAATATTGTGATGACGATATGACTTAACAAATATTGAAGTGTACATATTAGCTCTACATTTCCTACGTAAGCCTGGTTGTCTTTAAATTCAGAAATTCTCCCCTTTACAGACATTCCCATTTTATGATAATCACATGCAATTTGGGGCAAGTCATAGTCAAGTCAGCACACTGACACACTGACAGCTGTTGTTGCCTGTTGGGCTGCAGTTTGCCATGTTATGATTTGAGCATATTTGTTATGCTAATTGCAGTACCTGTGAGGGTTTCTGGACAATATTGTCATTGTTTTGTGTTAATTGATTTCCAATACTAAATATATACATGAATGTATATAAAGCAAGCATATTTGCCCACTCCTATGTGGATATGAGTATTAAATACTTGACAAATCTCCCTTTAAGGTAATTTTTTTTTATTTCAAGTTAAATATTGAAATTCAGCAATACAAATTGTATGTTTCTCTCATTTTATTGCACTTCACAGATCGTAAATTGCCAACACTTTAAACTAAGTTATTTTTATTAACAATGATAATTGCTGTTTACATCTGTTACATCTACGTTGACGTAGCAAAGTACATATATTGATAAGAAGTGAAAGTCAATCGTCCAGTAAAACGTCCGCCTTAAAAGTGCCGTACAAAGTTGAAACAAAATTATTTCTATTCTATTGTCATAATTTTAATGTCTCTAACGAAATGGCCTGTGTTGAACAATACAAATATCATAAATATGCATATTTTTTATAACTATTTACTTATTTATTTATTAAACATTTTTGCAGCACACAGATTTTAGAGCAATCTCAAACTTTTTCCTGTCAAAGACCTCCAAAATAGATGTACAATAGACCCCACACCATGGATGTATAAGAGGTTGTGTCCTGTGCTTTTGACCTGTGTGTTAGTAAATAACCTTCAACTACATTAAATTCTGTTTATGTCATGCTATAGCACTACTAGTGTAGTGGTAGATTTGCATGGTGTTTTTATAAAAGTATAATCTAAGATAACTATATCATGTATTTACACAAAATGTTCATATACTAGGGTATTTTTGGTTAAAACGTAAACTTAGAGACAATCAAATATCATGTATTTTGTCACACAAGCTAATGTTGATATTACGTAAAAATGTGTGTCTGATGTATTAGTGAGGGAAAAGCACACTGGCTCTCTAGTTGGAAGGAGTATGCTTCATGAAGCATTGAAGCTCTCAAGCACATTGGTTAGCAAAAGGGTTCATTTCACGAGGCTCCATTTGCACCTATTGGCCAAAGAGTGTAAAACAGGCAGATGTACAGTATAGTAGATGATGTCAGCAAAGAGTATTAACACGATGCTGATGAGTTGGAACTTGTGGTCTTCTTCTTTGCCTTTGCCATGAGAAAAGGTGCAGGACTTAAAGGGACTGTTTGTAACTTCCTTCACGTATAAATCAATCCGGGTCGGTGTCCCATGCGCGCTCGCGTGTGGCTACGCTGTTCAGACAAGACTCCAACACAAACTACACGGAAGCACCAAAACTGCAAAGTAGCTTTGGTCTCCAGGGCCGGAGTCTCTGCTGTACTCTGCTCCTCTGCTCCTCTGCCTGCCTGCTTGCCTTCACTCACACACCGCGCTCGTTCTCGCTCTTTCGCTCCACTCTCACGTGCATGTGCACACACTACACACTGCAGAAGAGTTAGTTTATAACTGAGAATATCTAGTGAGTGTACAGCGGACGTTTGTGCAGAAATAAATGCTGCAGCTCCTCCAGACCAACAGAGGTTTCCCGTGTCTTGTGAAGTGACGGGCCTCTGCAGCGAGTAACGTTATCGTCTCCGACCAAAACTCCGGTGTCTCCCCTGTCTCCCACACTACCCAAAAAGCACCTGCCTGACTGTGACGACTTGCATGGGAAAAGATTTTCCCTATGCCAGAAACAACATGCCTCAAATCTCTCCTCTCATCAGATACCAAACAGGCCATGGCAGACCATTGCGACCATTCGCGTGAAACAAAGAGGGCTGTTAAGTTGTTGTGTAATACTACGGCCGATATTTTGAGTTGGAAAGATTGCGTAATGCTCAAAAGAGGTAAAACAATTTAATGAGATCCTTGGAGGGTGAAGCAATTTACTAAAAACTTTCCACAGACTGAAACAGTTCACTTTCTGAATTCTGGAGATGGACAAACACCAAGTGCCTTTCTGTGAATGAATAGGATGCTTCAGTTATCCTTATCTTTATACACAAAAATCTCCATGAGCCTATGAACATTTTCATTGCAGCTTTATTGCTGAACTCGGTTGTTTAAAGCACTGCTATTTACCCAAAGCTTTTGGTTGACATTTTATCTGAAAAACAGATCACATCTTATTCTGCCTGTCTCTTTCAATTTTATATATTTTATGCTGTAGGCAGTTCAGAATTCTTCCTGTTGTCAGCCATGGCCTATGACAGGTATGTGTCTATATGTAAACCTCTGCAATATCCAGCTATCATGACAAAAAACACGGTGATTATTTTCCTGTTTTTTGCTTGTCATACTGTACTCCCAACAATACTGAGTGCTGAAACTAAACTGTGTAACTTAACTTTACAAGGAATATTTTGTAACAATGCAATTTATAAACTTCAATGTGTAAATTCAAGATTAATTACTATAAATGGTGTTGTTGCTTTATTAGATCTTGCAATTCTGCCTATGCTCTTCATTATTTTTACATACACAAAAATACTTATAATAACCCATCGAAGTTGTAGAGAAGTCAGGAAAAAAGCAGCAGAGACCTGTTTACCTCACCTGTTGGTTTTAATCAGCTTTTCCTGTTTGAGTGCATATGATATCGCGATAGTTCGACTGGGATCTAATTTTCCAAAAATTGTGAATTCCATAATGACTTTACAAATCGTTTTGTATAATCCTCTCTTTAATCCAATTATATACGGACTAAAAATGAAAGAAATCTCTAAACACCTGAAGAGGTTGTTCTGTCAAGCCAAACTGGTCTAATGTATTAAAAGTGATCTTACAGTAATAATGATGTTAGTGATTCTAATGTGCAGTCATTTCTTCTGTGATAATAATGCAGAGATGTGAATGTTATGATCTTTGGAAGGTATGTAAGGATTTGTTTCCACATTGTAAAGATCCTTTTTACGGAAACAGCAAAGAGTATCTTCAGTTTGAACAATGTAATGATTCATTTATATGATGCAGTTATTAAATAAATACGTTTTTGTTAATTGTTGTTAATTGACTGTCTTAAGAGGGAGCATGTCACTTTGAATGGCCTCTCCTAAGGTTTCTCCCATAATATAAATGTGACATTGGGCTATAGTGTCCACGTGTTTCAGCAACATGGGTGGGTCGGTTGACATGCAACAAACCTTTACGGGATCTGAATCGATTTGTACACTAGGCCTGCACGTTATGAGGAAAATCTGTGATAACATTGTTCAATATTGTGATGACGATATGACTTAACAAATATTGAAGTGTACATATTAGCTCTACATTTCCTACGTAAGCCTGGTTGTCTTTAAATTCAGAAATTCTCCCCTTTACAGACATTCCCATTTTATGATAATCACATGCAATTTGGGGCAAGTCATAGTCAAGTCAGCACACTGACACACTGACAGCTGTTGTTGCCTGTTGGGCTGCAGTTTGCCATGTTATGATTTGAGCATATTTGTTATGCTAATTGCAGTACCTGTGAGGGTTTCTGGACAATATTGTCATTGTTTTGTGTTAATTGATTTCCAATACTAAATATATACATGAATGTATATAAAGCAAGCATATTTGCCCACTCCTATGTGGATATGAGTATTAAATACTTGACAAATCTCCCTTTAAAGTAAATTTTTTTCATTTCAAGTTAAATATTGAAATTCAGCAATACAAATTGTATGTTTCTCTCATTTTATTGCACTTCACAGATCGTAAATTGCCAACACTTTAAACTAAGTTATTTTTATTAACAATGATAATTGCTGTTTACATCTGTTACATCTACGTTGACTTAGCAAAGTACATATATTGATAAGAAGTGAAAGTCAATCGTCCAGTAAAACGTCCGCCTTAAAAGTGCCGTACAAAATTGAAACAAAATTATTTCTATTCTATTGTCATCATTTGAATTTCTCTACCGAAATGGCCTGTGTTGAACAATACAAATATCATAAATATGCATATTTTTTATAACTATTTACTTATTTATTTATTAAACATTTTTGCAGCACACAGATTTTAGAGCAATCTCAAACTTTTTCCTGTCAAAGACCTCCAAAATAGATGTACAATAGACCCCACACCATGGATGTATAAGAGGTTGTGTCCTGTGCTTTTGACCTGTGTGTTAGTAAATAACCTTCAACTACATTAAATTCTGTTTATGTCATGCTATAGCACTACTAGTGTTGTGGTAGATTTTCATGGTGTTTTTATAAAAGTATAATCTAAGATAACTATATCATGTATTTACACAAAATGTTCATATACTAGGGTATTTTTGGTTAAAACGTAAACTTAGAGACAATCAAATATCATGTATTTTGTCACACAAGCTAATGTTGATATTACGTAAAAATGTGTGTCTGATGTATTAGTGAGGGAAAAGCACACTGGCTCTCTAGTTGGAAGGAGTATGCTTCATGAAGCATTGAAGCTCTCAAGCACATTGGTTAGCAAAAGGGTTCATTTCACGAGGCTCCATTTGCACCTATTGGCCAAAGAGTGTAAAACAGGCAGATGTACAGTATAGTAGATGATGTCAGCAAAGAGTATTAACATGATGCTGATGAGTTGGAACTTGTGGTCTTCTTCTTTGCCTTTGCCATGAGAAAAGGTGCAAGACTTAAAGGGACTGTTTGTAACTTCCTTCACGTATAAATCAATCCGGGTCGTTGTCCCATGCGCGCTCGTGTGTGGCTACGCTGTTCAGACAAGACTCCAACACAAACTACACGGAAGCACCAAAACTGCAAAGTAGCTTTGGTCTCCAGGGCCGGAGTCTCTGCTGTACTCTGCTCCTCTGCTCCTCTGCCTGCCTGCTTGCCTTCACTCACACACCGCGCTCGTTCTCGCTCTTTCGCTACACTCTCACGTGCGTGTGCACACACTACACACTGCAGAACAGTTAGTTTATAACTGAGAACATCTAGTGAGTGTACAGCGGATGTTTGTGCAGAAATAAATGCTGCAGCTCCTCCAGACCAACAGAGGTTTCCCGTGTCTTGTGAAGTGACGGGCCTCTGTAGCGAGTAACGTTATCGTCTCCGACCAAAACTCCGGTGTCTCCCCTGTCTCCCACACTACCCAAAAAGCACCTGCCTGACTGTGACGACTTGCATGGGAAAAGATTTTCCCTATGCCAGGAACAACATGGCTCAAATCTCACCTCTCATCAGATACCAAACAGGCCATGGCAGACCATTGCGACCATTCGCGTGAAACAAAGAGGGCTATTAAGTTGTTGTGGAATACTACGGCCGATATTTTGAGTTGGAAAGATTGCGTAATGCTCAAAAGAGGTAAAACAATTTAATGAGATCCTTGGAGGGTGAAGCAATTTAATAAAAACTTTCCACAGACTGAAACAGTTCACTTTCTGAATTCTGGAGATGGACAAACACCAAGTGCTTTTCTGTGAATGAATAAGATGCTTCAGTACAGGTTGGATGTTATGTATTATCATCAAAGTGAGACTTCTTTTCATAGTTTAATTCATGTATGCCGGATATAAAATCTTCCGGTTTTATTACTGAACATATATTTTAGAGAACTTTCATGGATGATGAGTTAAATGCAACATATATAACTCTTGGTGGGCATGTGGAAGTTAACAAATACAGATATGTTTATTTTTTGGTTATATTCACAGTATATATTCTAATAATATGCAGTAATTCTACTATTCTGTACCTTATCTTTATACACAAGAATCTCCATGAGCCTATGTACATTTTCATTGCAGCTTTATTACTGAACTCGGTTGTTTTCAGCACTGCTATTTACCCAAAGCTTTTGGTTGACATTTTATCTGAAAAACAGATCATATCATATTCAGCCTGTCTCTTTCAATTTTATATAGTTTATGCTGTAGGCAGTTCAGAATTCTTACTGTTGTCAGCCATGGCCTATGACAGGTATGTGTCTATATGTAAACCTCTGCAATATCCAACTATCATGACAAAAAACACGGTGAGTATTTTCCTGTTTTTTGCTTGGCTTCTGCCTGCTTGTCATATTGTACTCCCAACAATACTGAGTGCTGAAACTAAACTGTGTAACTTAACTTTAAAAGGAATATTTTGTAGCAATGCAATTTATAAACTTCAATGTGTAAGTTCAAGAGTAATTACTATATATGGTGTTGTTGCTTTATTAGATCTTGCAATTCTGCCTATGCTCTTCATTATTCTTACATACACAAAAATACTTATAATAACCCATCGAAGTTGCAGAGAAGTCAGGAAAAAAGCAGCAGAGACCTGTTTACCTCACCTGTTGGTTTTAATCAGCTTTTCCTGTTTAAGTGCATATGATATCGCGACAGTTCGACTGGGATCTAATTTTCCAAAAATTGTGAATTTCATAATGACTTTACAAACCGTTTTGTATCATCCTCTCTTTAATCCAATTATATACGGACTAAAAATGAAAGAAATCTCTAAACACCTGAAGAGGTTGTTCTGTCAAGCCAAACTGGTCTAATGTATTAAAAGTGATCTTACAGTAATAATGATGTTAGTGATTCTAATGTGCAGTCATTTCTTCTTTGATTATAATGCAGAGATGTGAATGTTATGATCTTTGGAAGGTATGTTAGGATTTGTTTCCACATTGTAAAGATCCTTTTTACGGTAAGCGCAAAGAGTATCTTCAGTTTGAACAATGTAATGATTCATTTATATGCTGCAGTTATTAAATAAATACATTTTTGTTAATTGTTGTTAATTGACTGTCTTAAGAGGGAGCATGTCACTTTGAATGGCCTCTCCTAAGGTTTCTCCCATAATATAAATGTGACATTGGGCTATAGTGTCCACATGTTTCAGCAACATGGGTGGGTCGGTTGACATGCAACAAACCTTTACGGGATCTGAATCGATTTGTACACTAGGCCTGCACGTTATGAGGAAAATCTGTAATAACATTGTTCAATATTGCGATGACGATATGACTTAACAAATATTGAAGTGTGCATATTAGCTACACATTTCCTACGTAAGCCTGGTTGTCTTTAAATTCAGAAATTCTCCCCTTTACAGACATTCCCACTTTATGATAATCACATGCAGTTTGGGGCAAGTCATAGTCAAGTCAGCACACTGACACACTGACAGCTGTTGTTGCCTGTTGGGCTGCAGTTTGCCATGTTATGATTTGAGCATATTTTTTTATGCTAAATGCAGTACCTGTGAGGGTTTCCGGACAATATTTGTCATTGTTTTGTGTTGTTAATTGATTTCCAATAATAAATATATACATAAATTTATATAAAGCAAGCATATTTGCCAACTCCCATATTGATAACAGTATTAAATACTTGACAAATCTCCCTTTCTCACATTTTGATAACCAACCCAAGGAATACTATTTTAATGCTTTAATGAAATAACATCCTCGTTCTCAATAGCTTGTATCAAAATTTGTGTTGTTGTTTTCTAATATTACTGCTGCATCATCAAACCATATCAAATCTGCCTGGGAGGCAGATCTTGGTGTTGAGTTGACAGAGCAGGTGTGGAAGGAGGGGATGGAGAGGATTCACTTAAGTTCAATTAATGCCAGGTAACAGCTGATTCAGTTCAAGGTCATACACAGATTACATTATTAAAAAAAAAAAGATTAACAAGATGTATCCTAAATAGAGCTGTCATTCGATTAAAATATTTAATCGCATGATTGTCCATAGTTAATCGTGATTAATTGCAAATTAATCACATATTTTTTATCTGTTCAAAATGTACCTTAAAGGGAGATTTGTCAAATATTTAATACTCTTATCAACATGGGAGTGGACAAATATGCTGCTTTATGCAAATATATGTACATATCTATTATTGGAAATCAATTAACAACAGGCAACAACAGCTGTCAGTGTGTCAGTGTGCTGACTTGACTATGACTTGCCCCAAACTGCATCTGATTATCATAAAGTGGGCATGTCTGTAAAGGGGAGACTCGTGGGTACCCATAGAACCCGTTTTCATTCACATAACTTGAGGTCAGAGGTCAAGGAACCGCATTGAAAATGGCCATGACAGTTTGGCCGTCTGCAGTTATACGGGCCCTATACGACCATTGTGGTGAAGAGGGAGCTGAGCCGGAAAGCAAAGCTCTTGATTTACCACTCCATCTACGCTCCAACCCTCACCTATAGGTCATGAGCTTGTTGAACAGGTGCATTAATAAATTATTGGCTTTATACTTGCAAAGTTTTTTTTTGACTTACTTATAATAACAAGTGTAGTATCAAATCTTCACTTCACCGTCTCCACCGCGGCCTCTCCGATCTGCTGTTAGCTGGCTTTGCTGTGTGTATGTGGAGAGCTCCTCCACAGCCCTGACATGGAGAAGGGGAGAGGCGTTAGCGTGATAATAAATACTACGGTCTTTAGCCCCTTAATACCAGGTTTCGGTAACCATCCCTAAATTAAACACATTTTCATCCCAACTCGTCACATACTGACGCTTTTTGTCACGCCCCTTGGCGTCACTTTAGGTTTAGGCAACAAAACCACTTAGTTAGGTTTAGGAAAAAACAACATGGTTGGGCTTAAAACTACTATGTTTGTAGAGGGAAATGAAACTGTCAGGTATTCAGGATAACAGGCTTGGACCCCAACGCAAGTAAGGATGAGGAGGCAACAGTCAGAGTACAATGATTTCAAATGAAAAAAACGTACGTAGAACACGAAATACGGCAGGTCCAGCAGGCAGGTTACAGAAAAGACAATCCACAAAGTATGGTCAAAAGGAATAAACTTGAACTACAAAACACTGGAATAAAAAACTCAATATGAACTCAATATGACAATGAACTGACAGTGAAACAGGGGAAACACACAAACTAAATGCATATGGAGAGCAGGATGATTAAACACAGGTGGAACAAATCAGGGTGAGCCAGACAATCACAAAGGCAGGAAGTAAAACCAGACAAGACACAAGAGGAGTGAACTTATCAAAATAAAACAGGAAACACTAGAATGAAAGAGACAAGGAATATAACAGAAAACCCCAAAGCCTAGAAACCAAAATCAGGAACAAGAGGGCTGGTACCCACCGACACGCAAACTGTCTTGGAGTCAGCTCAGACTCCTGACTCAGGACCTGGCTTGGAGTCAGCTCAGACTCCTGACTCAGGACCTGTCTTGAAGTCAGCTCAGACTCCCAACTCAGTACCTGGCTTGAAGTCGGCTGAGACCCCTGACACAGCGCTTCCCTGACAGCAACAGTTCAAAGAGGCAGTGAAGTGATCTTTAATGAACATGGAGAGGACATTGATGAACTCAAGGATTGTACTACATGGTACATCAAATCCTGCAACAAACAAGTCTCTGTAGTTCCGACAGAGACTTGTCTTGTTGTTTACTACCACAGTAACTGTCACGAGAAAGCTGATGGCCATGTTCGCCAGACATGGAGTGCTGGAGTTAGTCATCTCCGACAGCTTCATGGGACACTGAGCATGTGCTGTGCAGGGACGGCTGAAAGAGTGGTAAGCTCTGCCAACTTCATACTGGACAAAGGAAGAGGCCCAGGAGCTGGTCCATACTTGTCCTCTTTTGGTACACTGCAACTTATCAGTCAACTGGTTTAAGTCATCTAAGCAGCTCCTAATGAGAAAGAGGTTGCGTAGAATTGCCCCTACCACTAGCAGACACACTACCCAAAAAGCACCTGCCTGACTGTGACGACTCGCATGGGAAAAGATTTTCCCTATGCCAGGAACAACATGGCTCAAATCTCACCTCTCATCAGATACCAAACAGGCCATGGCAGACCATTGCGACCATTCGCGTGAAACAAAGAGGGCTGTTAAGTTGTTGTGGAATACTACGACCGATATTTTGAGTTGGAAAGATTGCGTAATGCTCAAAAGAGGTAAAACAATTTAATGAGATCCTTGGAGGGTGAAGCAATTTAATAAAAACTTTCCACAGACTGAAACAGTTCACTTTCTGAATTCTGGAGATGGACAAACACCAAGTGCCTTTCTGTGAATGAATAAGATGCTCCAGTACAGGTTGGATGTTATGTATTATCATCAAAGTGAGACTTCTTTTCATAGTTTAATTCATGTATGCCGGATATAAAATCTTCCTGTTTTATTACTGAACATATATTTTAGACAACCATAATGGATGATAAGTTAAATGCAACATATATAACTCTTGGTGGGCATGTGGAAGTTAACAAATACAGATATGTTTATGTTTTGGCTATATTCACAGTATATATTCTAATAATATGCAGTAATTCTACTATTCTGTACCTTATCTTTATACACAAGAATCTCCATGAGCCTATGTACATTTTCATTGCAGCTTTATTACTGAACTCGGTTGTTTTAAGCACTGCTATTTACCCAAAGCTTTTGGTTGACATTTTATCTGAAAAACAGATCATATCATATTCAGCCTGTCTCTTTCAATTTTATATAGTTTATGCTGTAAGCAGTTCAGAATTCTTACTGTTGTCAGCCATGGCCTATGACAGGTATGTGTCTATATGTAAACCTCTGCAATATCCAACTATCATGACAAAAAACACGGTGAATATTTTCCTGTTTTTTGCTTGGCTTCTGCCTGCTTGTCATATTGTACTCCCAACAATACTGAGTGCTGAAACTAAACTGTGTAACTTAACTTTACAAGGAATATTTTGTAATAATGCAATTTATAAACTTCAATGTGTAAGTTCAAGAGTAATTACTATAAATGGTGTTGTTGCTTTATTAGATCTTGCAATTCTGCCTATGCTCTTCATTATTTTTACATACACAAAAATACTTATAATAACCCATCGAAGTTGCAGAGAAGTCAGGAAAAAAGCAGCAGAGACCTGTTTACCTCACCTGTTGGTTTTAATCAGCTTTTCCTGTTTGTGTGCATATGATATCGCGATAGTTCGACTGGGATCTAATTTTCCAAAAATTGTCAATTCCATAATGACTTTACAAATGGTTTTGTATCATCCTCTCTTTAATCCAATTATATACGGACTAAAAATGAAAGAAATCTCTAAACACCTGAAGAGGTTGTTCTGTCAAGCCAAACTGGTCTAATGTATTAAAAGTGATCTTACAGTAATAATCATGTAGGTGATTCTAATGTGCAGTCATTTCTTCTGTGATAATAATGCAGAGATGTGAATGTTATGATCTTTGGAAAGTATGTAAGGATTTGTTTCCACATCGTAAAGATCCTTTTTACGGAAACAGCGAAGAGTATCTGCAGTTTGAACAATGTAATGATTCATTTATATGCTGCAGTTATTAAATAAATACATTTTTGTTAATTGTTGTTAATTGACTGTCTTAAGAGGGAGCATGTCACTTTGAATGGCCTCTCCTCAGGTTTCTCCCATAATATAAATGTGACATTGGGCTATAGTGTCCACGTGTTTCAGCAACATGGGTGGGTCGGTTGACATGCAACAAACCTTTACGGGATCTGAATCGATTTGTACACTAGGCCTGCACGTTATGAGGAAAATCTGTGATAACATTGTTCAATATTGCGATGACGATATGACTTAACAAATATTGAAGTGTGCATATTAGCTACACATTTCCTACGTCAGCCTGGTTGTCTTTAAATTCAGAAATTCTCCCCTTTACAGACATTCCCACTTTATGATAATCACATGCAGTTTGGGGCAAGTCAGAGTCAAGTCAGCACATTGACACACTGACAGCTGTTGTTGCCTGTTGGGCTGCAGTTTGATTTTACCTGGTTAAATAAAGGTCAAATAAATAAAAAGTTTGCCATGTTATGATTTGAGCATATTTGTTATGCTAAATGCAGTACCTGTGAGGGTTTCCGGACAATATTTATCATTGTTTTGTGTTGTTAATTGATTTCCAATAATAAGTACATACATACATTTATATAAAGCAAGCATATTTGCCAACTCCCATGTTGATAAGAGTATTAAATACTTGACAAATCTCCCTTTCTCACATTTTGATAACCAACCCAAGGAACACTATTTTTTATGCTTTAATGAAATAACATCCTCGTTCTCAGCAGCTTGTATCAAAATTTGTGTTGTTGTTTTCTAATATTACTGCTGCATCATCAAACCATATCAAATCTGCCTGGGAGGCAGATCTTGGTGTTGAGTTGACTGAGGAGGTGTGGAAGGAGTACCTGGGGCCCAATTATTAGACATCTTAATTCTCCTATGGATTAGTTTAGGTCCCTACTGTATGATAAACAGTTTTGATATTCTTGCCATTTGCTGAAAAAAAATTATATAGGCTAAAACATCAATTAAGTGTAGCGTTAGTTCAGGCAGGCCATGAAGTCAAACTCTGCTCATATGACAGTTATCAGCTAATAGCAGTCGATCTTAAGCCAGCCCAATCAGCTGATTCCCCTCTATGCATTCATTGGCACATTTTATACAGGGCGCCTTATTTAAGCTGCTTCAGCCTGCCATACATTTGCTGCGTCCTCTACAAGCCGCTGGCAACCCACCTCCACCCCACCACCTCCTTTTAATACTGTGTCTGACTTAATCAATGTAATTTCTGTTGTCATTGATGCCGGCTCTGTTCTGCATCCGGGGGGGGGGGGGGGGGGGGTCTTTGCTGCTGCTCTCCCTGCCTTTGGCTTTCCATGTATGCACATGAAAGGGCGAGGAGGTGTGCTCTCCTTGCCTTATGCTACCATGTAGGCACGTGGATCCACATATGCGCGTGGATGGGCAGGGAGGTCCCAGAGTAGAGCCATACCGCCAATATACTGTATATATTACTGCAAATGGAAATAAAGTTTTCTTTGACTAAAGTGTTCCTGACTGAATTGTATTTATCTGTGTCCAGTCTGGCCTTTTGTCTTTTTTAGAATGTGGGTTGCCTTTGTTTGCTTTACTCCTTTCGTTCCACCCTTCACAATAAAATCCCCAGACACATACACTGGAACACTGCTTACTAGAGGGAGCTAAAGTTATTCAATGAAAGAGCCTTCACTAATACTTAACAAAATAGCTTACACGTTTGTAACAATTCACTATTAGCCAAAAAATGGAGCGGGAGATGGACAGGCTTTTCGGTGCGACTTCTGCAGTTATAAGGGCCCCTGTACCGGACCATTGTGGTGAAGAGGGAGCTGAGCCGGAAGGCAAAGCTCTTGCTTTACCACTCCATCTACGCTCCAACCCTCACCTATAGGTCATGAGCTTGTTGAACAGGTGCATTAATAAATTATTGGCTTTATACTTGCAAAGGTTTTATTTGACTTACTTATAATAACGAGTGTAGTATCAAATCTTCACTTCACCGTCTCCACCGCGGCCTCTCCGATCTGCTGTTAGCTGGCTTTGCTGCGTGCATGTAGAGAGCTCCTCCACAGCCCTGACATGGCGAAGGGGAGAGGCGTTAGCGTGATAATAAATACTACGGTTTTTAGCCCCTTAATACCAGGTTTCGGTAACCATCCCTAAATTAAACACATTTTCACCCCAACTCGTCCCATACTGACGCTTTGTCACGCCCCTTGGCGTCACTTTAGGTTTAGGCAACAAAACCACTTAGTTAGGTTTAGGAAAAAACAACATGGTTGGGCTTAAAACTACTATGTTTGTAGAGGGAAATGAAACTGTCAGGTTTTCAGGATAACAGGCTTGGACCCCAATGCAAGTAAGGATGAGGAGGTGTAACAGATAGAAGAAGTGACAGTAAATAATATTTGTAATTTTTATTTCTTATGTTATGTGTTTTATTGTAATATGTATTAATTTCACCAAAATCCCTCACTTGTTGTGTTGTTCCTAAGTTTATCCTTGGTATTGGGAGTACTGTTTTAGTTTGTGCTACAGCGCCCTCTGGTGGTTGTTAGCAGACGTACTGCGTCTCCTCCGCTCTCTCGTCAGTCTGCACTGAACCTGACTGCGAGAGGTATGTATCTAAAGTGGCGCGATGTAAAGTGTGAATTCTAATGTTTTAATGTTGATTTAATTACACAGAGCAGTTTACTCTTGCATAGTATCATTAGGACAGACGAACTGGGTCATTTTCTGTCGTGCTTTTTACTTGTAAAGTGAGTTTTGAGAGGCTAAGCTAACTAGCTAAACATGTGTGTGTGCTGGTGTCGCCGTTTTATCTTCCCGTGGGATCCACATGTAAGCTTGTCCTTTTCTCATGTTAGGTGTTTTTCTATGAGGATAAAACCCATATGACAGCATTTTGCTCTCTCTGGGCTCAAAACAGGTATGTGTATATGTGTTGTACTCCCATTACCGTGTTCAGTAATTATAGTATTCATTTTAAGTATATTGTGTGAGGTGATTGTGGTACAGTGTAATTTTCATGACAGCCATAGGGGTCTGTAAAATATTTTTTTTATTGTGTCTTATTTGATTTACATGTTTTGAGTTATTTTCATGTTTATAATGAGTCTGCACTGAACCTGACTGCGAGAGGTGTTTTTCTATGAGGATAAAACCCATATGACAGCATTTTGCTCTCTCTGGGCTCAAAACAGGAATAAACCTGAGTTCAACAAGACATGCCAGTGTCCAGCGTCTGATTGTGCACCAGAACACAACGCAGTGTGGTCGGGACCTGCAGACCGTTCCGGCTACATTGGTGCCGTGACCCGGATTTCTCCGCTTCAGATCATCGTCAGCGTGATCGCCGGTGGTTGCTGCAGCAAGTATTAACATTTCAAGGACACTGATGCTGTAACAAGTACTAACACACTTCAGAGACATTAATGCTGTGACAAATACTGCATATATTGTGAGTGTTAAGTGTTGTTGGTGCTTTAGTCTTCACAAGTTCATTTTTATCCTGTTTTTTTTGTGTATGTTGAGTATTCACTTACCTCTTATTAGCTTTGGTTAAGAGATAACAAACCTAGCTAAGATGACTGATGGTAAAAATGTTAAGATACCATTTGGCCATGATGGGGGTACTGGTTCAGTAAGTTTCGGACGGGGCAAGCTTTTGGGAGACGTATACTCAACTCCAGTTAGGGGTGCTGGGGCAGTAAGCTCCGGGCGGGGCAAGCTTTTTGGTGAAGTAGAATCAACTTCAGTAAGGGGTGCTAGTGTAGTAGGCCACCCTGCATTCTCTTCCACTCACATGCACACCGATGTACTTTCTCCCAGACAGCACATGCCTAGTCCAGACATGAGTTATCCAGACATAGGGGATCTCATAACACAGTTAGCCAACCAAATTGGAGAGAGTATTGCAAGCCAGATGCAGAAAACTGCAGGTAGCCAAGAAGATCGAACTACTCATGCACCTAGTTTGAACACGGGCCCGGGTCTCTCTGAGTTAAACATGACTGGGGTGAAGTTAGTGATGCAGTCAGATGTGAAGGAGCCACCACACTTCAGGGGTGATGGAACCGACAAACACACAGTACATGAATGGGAGGAAATCATGGATGCTTACCTAAATAAGAGGGGTGTCCCGCCTCATGAGCATTCCCAAGAAATAATTTCAAGATTGATGGGAAAAGCTAGAGATGTTGTCAAGGTCACCCTGCGCAGCATTCCATCTTTAAGGCCTGCTGAAGACTCCAAGCTTGTCTTTGATATACTCAAACAACATTTTAGTGAGGTAACATATTCTTCGATGCCTTTGGCAGATTTTTATAACACTCTCCCTTTGGCCGGAGAAAGCCCAATGGACTATTGGATCCGCTTGAATAAAGCTGTGGATGTGGCAGATGAGTGTCTGAGGAGGCAGGGACGGAATATTGAAGATCCCTCTCATGAAGTCACAATGATGTTTGTGAAACACTGCCCCGACCCTGCACTTTCAAGTGTTCTGAAGTTTAAAACAGCAGAGAAATGGACAGCAGATGAGATCCAGGAGCGCCTCACTGAAAACCAGAGAGAGGCTAGGACCAAGTCTCAAGGTAAAACATGTCGGCCTCCACAACCAAAGCAGGTTGGTGCACATGCCCAGACTTCAGCAATGGAGGCTGTAGCTACTGATAATGCCAGGGAGCTTACCTGCGACCAGAATGCAATGGGGCCCTCATCCTCTTCTCAGGCAGAGAGTGTCTGCATTCAGTCCCTCATCAGCTTGCTGGACCGCGTGCTGGAGCAGAAGGCTCAGTCAGCAGTAGTTACACCACCTATTGGGGAGCAAGCAAATTTTACTCAAAGGAGATGCAAGGTTTGCCAGTCCGGTGACCACTCAACAACTATGCACTGCAGGCAGGAAAATCTCTGCATGAGCTGTTTCAAGCCTGGCCATTGGAGGAGAGAATGCCACCAATGAAAGTCAAGAAATAATGCCACGTCACAACCTGTCCAAACACAGCCCAGAACTGAGCAAGGTGGAGCAGGTTTAAACTAGACAGCTCACATTTGGCGAGGGGACGTGTGGGCGTTAAAGGACCAACCCTTGAAGGAAATGAGGATTTGAAAGAGGTGTATGCAAATGTCTGCAAAGCAATGCCAGAGGATTGCACAGTAATCATTCAGAATATACACAAAGTTGAGCCATTTGACGAGTTATTCCATGCACCAGTGATGATCAGTGATTCTGCTCAGTTGCAAGGATTGCTTGATACGGGATCAATGGCTTGTACAATAAGCGAAGAAGCAGAGCAAAGACTCCTATCAGAGAACGTTTTGACACAGCGGCAAGAGCCGACACAGCGCATTATTCTTGTTGGCTGTGGAGGACTACAGGTGAGCCCCAAGTGCATATATGATATGGAGCTGGGTCTGTATGGGGTAAAGTGCATGGTCCCGGTCCTGGTGGTTGCTGGTCAGAAGGACGACATCATCATAGGCACCAACATGTTGAAATATGTGATGAGTCAGCTGAAAAATGACGAAAACTACTGGAAACTCGTCTCATGCAATGTACAGGGGTCCTCTGAGTGCGAGCAGTTTCTGGAGATGATGGCTGGTCTCACAAGGTGGAACGGGGCTGATGTACCAGACAAGGTGGGTACAGTTAAGCTAACCCAAGCAGTGACTCTACTCCCCAAACAAGAATACCTGCTATGGGGCAAGTTGCCAAGTAATGTCCCTATGTCACCTGGGAGCACAGTAGTGGTGGAACCTACCTCTTCCAAGTGCATCCCTCGGGGTATCATGGTTGGCAGAGTGGTCACACCTTTGTGGGGAGATGGCTGGGTTCCCATGAAGGTCACCAATTACACAGAAAAGCCACTCACCCTGAAAAGAAACTGCAAGCTGGCAGATGTTTCTCCCTGCATTGCAGTTGAAGATTTCACACTGCTCCAAGGCTCCTGTGAGAAAGAAAATGACGCAGATAAAGTGACTCATGACAAACACGCTGATAATACTGACCTGAAACAGAGACTGCAGAATGTTGGCCTGGGGGATGTCAACATCGATAATTGCCAAGTGAGCTCTTCCACCAAGATCCAACTGGTGGAAATGATGGAACAGTACCAGGATGTGTTTTCAAAACACCATCTAGATTGTGGAGAAGCCAAGGGCTTTGTGCATAGGATCCGGCTTACAGATGACCGTCCTTTCCGTCTTCCATATCGCAGAGTGCCTCCAGCTCACTACCAAAAGCTGCGCCAGGTCCTCACTGAGATGGAAGAGCAGGGAATCATTCGGAAGTCAATGAGCGAATATGCATCCCCACTCGTGATGGTCTGGAAAAAAAATGGTGACCTCAGGATATGCACAGACTTCCGGTGGCTGAATGCAAGGACCATCAAAGATGCTCATCCCCTGCCTCATCAGTCGGACTGCTTGGCGGCTCTTGGCGGAAACACTGTCTTCAGCACCATGGACCTAACATCAGGTTTTTACAACCTGACCATGCACGAGGAAGACAAGAAATTCACCGCCTTCACAACACCCCTGGGCTTACATGAGTACAACAGAATGCCCCAGGGACTTTGTAACAGTCCCGCATCTTTCATGAGAATGATGCTGAGCATTTTTGGTGATCTAAACTTCAGTAGCTTGCTGTGCTATCTTGACGACCTCCTGGTCTTTGCCCCATCTGAGCAAGAAGCCCTCAATAGGCTGGAGGTTGTTTTTCAGAGGCTGAGAGAGCACAACCTGAAGCTGAGTCCAAAAAAATGCCACCTGTTGCAGCGGTCCGTGAAATTCCTCGGACACATTATTGACGGTGATGGGGTAGCTGTTGACCCAGAGAAAGTTGAAGTTATCGTCAAAATGTCAAAGAAGGATTTAATGGAGGATGACGGCTGCACACCTTCAGTTCGGAGAGTAAAGTCATTTTTGGGAATGGTGTTCTACTATCAGCACTTTATGCCCAACTGCTCCGCCACAGCAAAGCCTCTGTTTGCCCTTACAGCTGGTCAAAAACGGAGAGGGAAGGTTAGAAAGTTAAACCAGAATCCCGGTGTCTTCAGAAAGCTCACACCTGCAGACTGGACTGATGACTGTGACTCTGCCTTCCTCAGCCTCAAGGAGAAGCTTCTGAACTGTGCAGTCCTCGCTCACCCGGATTTCTCCAAACCACTGATCCTATCCATCGACGCTTCTCTTGATGGCCTCGGGGCCGTTTTGTCACAGTTACCAGAAGGTGAAACCAAAGCCCGTCCGATTGCTTTTGCGATCAAGACCCTCACTGGCTCACAAAAGAGGTATCCCGCCCATCGCCTGGAATTTCTAGCGCTCAAGTGGAGTGTTTGTGAAAAATTCAGTCACTGGTTGAAGGGTCACTGTTTCACAGTGTGGACCGACAATAATCCATTGACCTATATAATGACAAAACCAAAACTTGACGCTTGCGAACAGCGGTGGGTGGCCAAGCTGTCCCCATACATGTTCGATCTTAAACATATACCTGGGGTGAAAAACATTGTGGCAGATGCCTTAAGTAGAGACCCTTTTGCTAGGTCAGTGGGCCAAAGATTGATCAGCGAGCCATATGAGAACCTTTTGGTAGAAGCCGAGGGAACAAAGGAGGAAGGAGTCCAGGATGTTTTCCGGTGCAAGGTCCAATGTCTTCAGGCATATAACTCAGGCTGTGTGATCACAGATGCGCTACAGCACAAGCCACCTGGAAATCAGGATTCCGCTGATGTTAAGTCCATCTGTGAAGCTCACATTGAGTGGGAGAAAGCTGCAGAGTCAAGAGCAGTTCAGTTCCTCCAGGTTCTGCCCCAGGTGGCACACTCAGAACAAGACACCCTTCCAGCCTTCTCTATTGATGAGCTTCGGCACGGCCAGCAACAGGATCCAGACATTGGGGAGGTCCGGCTGTTTGTGGAGCGGGGTAAGCTGCCATCTAGAAGAGAGAGATGTAGGCTAAGTCCAAGAGCACAGATGCTATGCAAGCAGTGGCATCGGATGAAAGTCCAAGATGGAGTCCTCTATAGGATTACCAAAGACTCTTTAACCAGGCAGAAAAGGTACCAGTTTGTCTTACCCGCCAGTTTGAAGGTCAATGCCCTTTCTGGTGTGCATGACCTTGCAGGGCATCAAGGGCAAGCCAGAACCCTACACCTTGCCAGACAACGCTTTTTCTGGCCGCAAATGGAAAGAGACATAAAGGAATATGTGAAATGCTGCCAACGATGTATCCTAGCAAAGACTCCTGAACCAGCTGCCCGAGCTCCCTTGGAGAGCATTCGCACTTCTGCACCCATGGAGTTGGTATGCATAGATTTCTGGAGCGCTGAGGATAACAAACAAAGATCAGTTGATGTCTTGGTCATAACTGACCACTTTACAAAGTTGGCTCACGCATTCCCTTGTGTAAACCAGACTGCAAAGCAAGTTGCGAAGAAGTTGTGGGATAATGTGTTCTGCATATATGGTTTTCCACAGCGAATCCATTCAGATCAGGGAGCCAATTTCGAAAGTAAACTCCTAGCAGAACTCCTCAGCCTCACAGGGATCGCAAAGTCACACACAACTGCATACCATCCCATGGGAAATGGGCAAACTGAGAGGTTTAATAGGACACTTGGCAGTATGTTGCGTGCCTTACCATTAGCAGCAAAACAACACTGGGCACAACAGATACAAACCTTGACCTTTGCTTACAACGCCACCATCCATGAAACAACTGGATACGCCCCATTCTACTTAATGTATGGTCGGGTCCCCAGACTTCCGGTGGATGTGGTCTTCAAGCAGGTCCTGAAAGACACAGTCGTGGTTGACTACAAGACCTACGCCGAGAAACTGACGGCAAGCCTCCATGAAGCCGCTGGCATTGCTCAGCAGCATGCAAGGAAAGAGCAGCAGCATCAAGCTGATGGTTACAACAAGAGAGTCCGTGGCACTTGCCTGAATGTTGGTGACAGAGTTCTGCTCGCAAATAAAGGGGAAAGAGGAAAGAGGAAGTTGGCAGATAAATGGGAACCCACTATCTACACTGTCATGGATCGGAAACCTCAGACTCACATCTATAAAGTTGCGGACGATGGCGGGAAAACCAAAGTTGTACACCGGAATTTGATATTGGATGTGAGCTTCCTACCAATCCCAGAACAAATCAGTGGGGAGCTGGATTCAGGTGCTTCAGACGAGGAGAGCGAGTTTCAGTCTCCGTCCATTGATACTTTGAGTGGCCTGGCGGTCGAAGCTTCTGAGGACCGTACCCACTCATGGATATGCACATCATCTGATGTTGACTGTGAGTCTTTGGGAGATGATAGAGAGTCAGGAATGGAGGTTGAGATGTCATACTCCCCACCTAGAGACTCTGATCACCTGCCACTTGTAAGGCCCCAGTCTGATCCTGCCAATGGTGGTGGAAACAAGGAAGAAAGAGAGGAAACCTTACCTGTAAGAGACTTGCCCGGTTCCAGTGAGCTCCCCGAGCCATACATGACTGACACTGATGTTGACCCTTTAGCCACCGTTTCTGACCTAGATGAGCCAGAACCCTGTAACATCACCTCACCCACAACAGTGACTGATAGACAGATACCTACACAAGGTTCAGGGCCTGACAGGCACGTAGTCAGAACACGTACAGGCAGGGTTGTCAAAGCAGTCAATCGCCTGATAGAGAACATGGCGCAAAAACCTTTCACACGGGGTATTGTAGACAGGTTTAACAGTAGGTCACAGTCCTTACTCACCTTGTTTTAAACAGGGCAGAAGAGGTATAGAAATGAGTTTTGTGTTTTGTTTTTATACAGTACATTTCTTCTTTTGTTTTGGGTCATAAAATGTTCACATTGACGGGATTGAATGCCAAGATCTCATGTGGTGTAAAAGGCATCATATATACTAGGAGAAGCAGTAGCCTGATCAACTTCTGTTTTCTCTGAACTTACTTAGCAAGTAGCTAATATGCTGTGTGGGGAATTAGATTCCCAGGGTTATCTTGGACCGAAAGAATGTGAAAATTGTGCTTTGTAAAATTTATTTATTTATCTTGCACAACCCTCTGTATGTTTTCGGGATTTGGCGAAATTAAAGAGGGGTGAATGTAACAGATAGAAGAAGTGACAGTAAATAATATTTGTAATTTGTATTTCTTATGTTATGTGTTTTATTGCAATATGTATTAATTTCACCAAAATCCCTCACTTGTTGTGTTGTTCCTAAGTTTATCCTTGGTATTGGGAGTACTGTTTTAGTTTGTGCTACAGCGCCCTCTGGTGGTTGTTAGCAGACGTACTGTGTCTCCTCCGCTCTCTCGTCAGTCTGCACTGAACCTGACTGCGAGAGGTATGTATCTAAAGTGGCGCGATGTAAAGTGTGAATTCTAATGTTTTAATGTTGATTTAATTACACAGAGCAGTTTACTCTTGCATAGTATCATTAGGACAGACGAACTGGGTCATTTTCTGTCGTGCTTTTTACTTGTAAAGTGAGTTTTGAGAGGCTAAGCTAACTAGCTAAACATGTGTGTGTGCTGGTGTCGCCGTTTTATCTTCCCGTGGGATCCACATGTAAGCTTGTCCTTTTCTCATGTTAGGTGTTTTTCTATGAGGATAAAACCCATATGACAGCATTTTGCTCTCTCTGGGCTCAAAACAGGTATGTGTATATGTGTTGTACTCCCATTACCGTGTTCAGTAATTATAGTATTCATTTTAAGTATATTGTGTGAGGTGATTGTGGTACAGTGTAATTTTCATGACAGCCATAGGGGTCTGTAAAATATTTTTTTTATTGTGTCTTATTTGATTTACATGTTTTGAGTTATTTTCATGTTTATAATGAGTCTGCACTGAACCTGACTGCGAGAGGTGTTTTTCTATGAGGATAAAACCCATATGACAGCATTTTGCTCTCTCTGGGCTCAAAACAGGAATAAACCTGAGTTCAACAAGACATGCCAGTGTCCAGCGTCTGATTGTGCACCAGAACACAACGCAGTGTGGTCGGGACCTGCAGACCGTTCCGGCTACAGAGGCAACAGTCAGAGTACAATGATTTCATGATGAAAAAACGTACGTAGAACACGAAATGTGGCAGGTCCAGCAGGCAGGTTACAGAAAAGACAATCCACAAAGTATGGTCAAAAGGAATAAACTTGAACTACAAAACACTGGAATAAAAACTCAATATGAACTCAATATGACAATGAACTGACAGTGAAAAAGGGGAAACACACAAACTAAATGCATATGGAGAGCAGGATGATTAAACACAGGTGGAACAGATCAGGGTGAGCCAGACAATCACAAAGGCGGGAAAAAAACAAAGGCAGGAAGTAAAACCAGACAAGACACAACAGGAGTGAAGTTATCAAAATAAAACAGGAAACACTAGAATGAAAGAGACCAGGAATATAACAGAAAATCCCAAAGCCTAGAAACCAAAATCAGAGACAAGAGGGCTGGTACCCACCGACACGCAAACTGTCTTGGAGTCAGCTCAGACTCCTGACTCAGGACCTGGCTTGGAGTCAGCTCAGGCTCCCGACTCAGGACCTGTCTTGAAGTCAGCTCAGACTCCCAACTCAGTACCTGGCTTGAAGTCGGCTGAGACCCCTGACACAGCGCTTCCCTGACAGCAACAGTTCAAAGAGGCAGGGAAGTGATCTTTAATGAACATGGAGAGGACATTGATGAACTCAAGGATTGTACTACATGGTACATCACATTCTGTGTGGGTAATGTTGTTCCAACAGAGACTTGTTTTGTTGTTTACTACCACAGTAACTGTCACGAGAAAGCTGATGGCTATGTTCGCCAGACATGGAGTGCTGGAGTTAGTCATCTCCGACAGCTTCATGGGACACTGAGCATGCATGTGCTGTGCAGGGACGGCTGAAAGAGTGGTAAGCTCTGCCAACTTCATACTGGACAAAGGAAGAGGCCCAGGAGCTGGTCCATACTTGTCCTCTTTTGGTACACTGCAACTTATCAGTCAACTGGTTTAAGTCATCTAAGCAGCTCCTAATGAGAAAGAGGTTACGTAGAATTGTCCCTACCACAAGCAGACTCACTACCCAAAAAGCACCTGCCTGACTGTGACGACTCGCATGGGAAAAGATTTTCCCTATGCCAGGAACAACATGCCTCAAATCTCTCCTCTCATCAGATACCAAACAGGCCATGGCAGACCATTGCGACCATTCGCGTGAAACAAAGAGGGCTGTTAAGTTGTTGTGGAATACTACGGCCAATATTTTCAGTTGGAAAGATTGCGTAATGCTCAAAAGAGGTAAAAGAATTTAATGAGATCCTTGGAGGGTGAAGCAATTTAATAAAAACTTTCCACAGACTGAAACAGTTCACTTTCTGAATTCTGTAGATGGACAAACACCAAATACCTTTCTGTGAATGAATAAGATGCTTCAGTACAGGTTGGATGTTATGTATTATCATCAAAGTGAGACTTCTTTTCATAGTTCAATTCATGTATGCTGGATATAAAATCTTCCTGTTTCATTACTGAACATATATTTTAGACAACCATAATGGATGATAAGTTAAATGCAACGTATATAACTCTTGGTGGGCATGTGGAAGTTAAGAAATACAGATATGTTTATTTTTTGGTTATATTCACAGTATATATTCTAATAATATGCAGTAATTCTACTATTCTGTACCTTATCTTTATACACAAGAATCTCCATGAGCCTATGTACATTTTCATTGCAGCTTTATTACTGAACTCGGTTGTTTATAGCACTGCTATTTACCCAAAGCTTTTGGTTGACATTTTATCTGAAAAACAGATCACATCTTATTCTGCCTGTCTCTTTCAATTTTATATATTTTATGCTGTAGGCAGTTCAGAATTCTTACTGTTGTCAGCCATGGCCTATGACAGGTATGTGTCTATATGTAAACCTCTGCAATATCCAACTATCATGACAAAAAACACGGTGAGTATTTTCCTGTTTTTTGCTTGGCTTCTGCCTGCTTGTCATATTGCACTCCCAAAAATACTAAGTGCTGAAACTAAACTGTGTAACTTAACTTTACAAGGAATATTTTGTAACAATGCAATTTATAAACTTCAATGTGTAAGTTCAAGATTAATTACTATAAATGGTGTTGTTGCTTTATTAAATCTTGCAATTCTGCCTATGCTCTTCATTATTTTTACATACACAAAAATACTTATAATAACCCATCGAAGTTGCAGAGAAGTCAGGAAAAAAGCAGCAGAGACCTGTTTACCTCACCTGTTGGTTTTAATCAGCTTTTCCTGTTTGAGTGCATATGATGTCGCGATAGTTCGAGTGAATTCTAATTTTCCAAAAATTGTGAATTCCATAATGACTTTACAAATCGTTTTGTATCATCCTCTCTTTAATCCAATTATATACGGACTAAAAATGAAAGAAATCTCTAAACACCTGAAGAGGTTGTTCTGTCAAGCCAAACTGGTCTAATGTATTAAAAGTGATCTTACAGTAATAATGATGTTAGTGATGCTAATGTGCAGTCATTTCTTCTGTGATAATAATGCAGAGATGTGAATGTTATGATCTTTGGAAGGTATGTAAGGATTTGTTTCCACATTGTAAAGATCCTTTTTACGGAAACAGCGAAGAGTATCTTCAGTTTGAACAATGTAATGATTCATTTATATGCTGCAGTTATTAAAGAAATATCTTTTTGTTAATTGTTGTTAATTGACTGTCTTAAGAGGGAGCATGTCACCTTGAATGACCTCTCCTAAGGTTTCTCCCATAATATAAATGTGACATTGGGCTATAGTGTCCACGTGTTTCAGCAACATGGGTGGGTCGGTTGACATGCAACAAACCTTTACGGGATCTGAATCCATTTGTACATTAGGCCTGCACGTTATGAGGAAAATCTGTGATAACATTGTTCAATATTGCGATGACGATATGACTTAACAAATATTGAAGTGTGCATATTAGCTACACATTTCCTACGTCAGCCTGGTTGTCTTTAAATTCAGAAATTCTCCCCTTTACAGACATTCCCACTTTATGATAATCACATGCAGTTTGGGGCAAGTCAGAGTCAAGTCAGCAGACTGACACACTGACAGCTGTTGTTGCCTGTTGGGCTGCAGTTTGCCATGTTATGATTTGAGCATATTTTTTTATGCTAAATGCAGTACCTGTGAGGGTTTCCGGACAATATTTGTCATTGTTTTGTGTTGTTAATTGATTTCCAATAATAAATATATACATAAATTTATATAAAGCAAGCATATTTGCCAACTCCCATATTGATAAGAGTATTAAATACTTGACAAATCTCCCTTTCTCACATTTTGATAACCAACCCAAGGAACACTATTTTAATGCTTTAATGAAATAACATCCTCATTCTCAACAGCTTGTATCAAAATTTGTGTTGTTGTTTTCTAATATTACTGCTGCATCATCAAACCATATCAAATCTGCCTGGGAGGCAGATCTTGGTGTTGAGTTGACAGAGCAGGTGTGGAAGGAGGGGATGGAGAGGATTCACTTAAATTCAATTAATGCCAGGTAACAGCTGATTCAGTTCAAGGTCATACACAGATTACATTATTAAAAAAAAAAAAGATTAACAAGATGTATCCTAAATAGAGCTGTCAATCAATTAAAATATTTAATCGCATGATTGTCCATAGTTAATCGTGATTAATCGCAAATTAATGACACATTTTTTATCTGTTCAAAATGTACCTTAAAGGGAGATTTGTCAAATATTTAATACTCTTATCAACATGGGAGTGGACAAATATGCTGCTTTATGCAAATATATGTATATATTTATTATTGGAAATCAATTAACAACAGGCAACAACAGCTGTCAGTGTGTCAGTGTGCTGACTTGACTATGACTTGCCCCAAACTGCATCTGATTATCATAAAGTGGGCATGTCTGTAAAGGGGAGACTCGTGGGTACCCATAGAACCCGTTTTCATTCACATAACTTGAGGTCAGAGGTCAAGGAACCGCATTGAAAATGGCCATGACAGTTTGGCCGTCTGCAGTTATACGGGCCCTGTACGACCATTGTGGTGAAGAGGGAGCTGAGCCGGAAAGCAAAGCTCTTGATTTACCACTCCATCTACGCTCCAACCCTCACCTATAGGTCATGAGCTTGTTGAACAGGTGCATTAATAAATTATTGGCTTTATACTTGCAAAGTTTTTTTTTGACTTACTTATAATAACAAGTGTAGTATCAAATCTTCACTTCACCGTCTCCACCGCGGCCTCTCCGATCTGCTGTTAGCTGGCTTTGCTGTGTGTATGTGGAGAGCTCCTCCACAGCCCTGACATGGAGAAGGGGAGAGGCGTTAGCGTGATAATAAATACTACGGTCTTCAGCCCCTTAATACCAGGTTTCGGTAACCATCCCTAAATTAAACACATTTTCATCTCAACTCGTCCCATACTGACGCTTTGTCACGCCCCTTGGCGTGACTTTAGGTTTAGGCAACAAAACCACTGAGTTAGGTTTAGGAAAAAACAACATGGTTGGGCTTAAAACTACTATGTTTGTAGAGGGAAATGAAACTGTCAGGTATTCAGGATAACAGGCTTGGACCCCAACGCAAGTAAGGATGAGGAGGCAACAGTCAGAGTACAATGATTTCAAATGAAAAAAATGTACGTAGAACACGAAATGCGGCAGGTCCAGCAGGCAGGTTACAGAAAAGACAATCCACAAAGTATGGTCAAAAGGAATAAACTTGAACTACAAAACACTGGAATAAAAACTCAATATGAACTCAATATGACAATGAACTGACAGTGAAACAGGGGAAACACACAAACTAAATGCATATGGAGAGCAGGATGATTAAACACAGGTGGAACAGATCAGGGTGAGCCAGACAATCACAAAGGCGGGAAAAAAACAAAGGCAGGAAGTAAAACCAGACAAGACACAACAGGAGTGAACTTATCAAAATAAAACAGGAAACACTAGAATGAAAGAGACCAGGAATATAACAGAAAATCCAAAAGCCTAGAAACCAAAATCAGAGACAAGAGGGCTGGTACCCACCGACACGCAAACTGTCTTGGAGTCAGCTCAGACTCCTTACTCAGGACCTGGCTTGGAGTCAGCTCAGGCTCCCGACTCAGGACCTGTCTTGAAGTCAGCTCAGACTCCCAACTCAGTACCTGGCTTGAAGTCGGCTGAGACCCCTGACACAGCGCTTCCCTGACAGCAACAGTTCAAAGAGGCAGGGAAGTGATCTTTAATGAACATGGAGAGGACATTGATGAACTCAAGGATTGTACTACATGGTACATCAAATCCTGCAACAAACAAGTCTCTGTAGTTCCGACAGAGACTTGTTTTGTTGTTTACTACCACAGTAACTGTCACGAGAAAGCTGATGGCTATGTTCGCCAGACATGAAGTGCTGGAGTTAGTCATCTCCGACAGCTTCATGGGACACTGAGCATGTGCTGTGCAGGGACGGCTGAAAGAGTGGTAAGCTCTGCCAACTTCATACTGGACAAAGGAAGAGGCCCAGGAGCTGGTCCATACTTGTCCTCTTTTGGTACACTGCAACTTATCAGTCAATTGGTTTAAGTCATCTAAGCAGCTCCTAATGAGAAGGAGGTTGCGTACAGTTGCCCCTACCACAAGCAAACACACTACATAAAAAGGACCTGCCTGACTGTGACGACTCGCATGGGAAAAGATTTTCCCTATGCCAGGAACAACATGCATCAAATCTCACCTCTCATCAGATACCAAACAGGCCATGGCAGACCATTGTGACCATTCGCGTGAAACAAAGAGGGCTATTAAGTTGTTGTGGAATACTACGGACGATATTTTGAGTTGGAAAGATTGCGTAATGCTCAAAAGAGGTAAAACAATTTAATGAGATCCTTGGAGGGTGAAGCAATTTAATAAAAACTTTCCACAGACTGAAACAGTTCACTTTCTGAATTCTGGAGATGGACAAACACCAAGTGCCTTTCTGTGAATGAATAAGATGCTTCAGTACAGGTTGGATGTTATGTATTATCATCAAAGTGAGACTTCTTTTCATAGTTTAATTCATGTATGCCGGATATAACATCTTCCGGTTTTATTACTGAACATATATTTTAGACAACCATAATGGATGATAAGTTAAATGCAACATATATAACTCTTGGTGGGCATGTGGAAGTTAACAAATACAGATATGTTTATTTTTTGGTAATATTCACAGTATATATTCTAATAATATGCAGTAATTCTACTATTCTGTACCTTATCTTTATACACAAAAATCTCCATGAGCCTATGTACATTTTCATTGCAGCTTTATTGCTGAACTCGGTTGTTTTAAGCACTGCTATTTACCCAAAACTTTTGGTTGACATTTTATCTGAAAAACAGATCACATCTTATTCTGCCTGTCTCTTTCAATTTTATATATTTTATGCTGTAGGCAGTTCAGAATTCTTACTGTTGTCAGCCATGGCCTATGACAGGTATGTGTCTATATGTAAACCTCTGCAATATCCAACTATCATGACAAAAAACACGGTGAGTATTTTCCTGTTTTTTGCTTGGCTTCTGCCTGCTTGTCATATTGCACTCCCAACAATACTGAGTGCTGAAACTAAACTGTGTAACTTAACTTTACAAGGAATATTTTGTAACAATGCAATTTATAAACTTCAATGTGTAAGTTCAAGAGTAATTACTATAAATGGTGTTGTTGCTTTATTAGATCTTGCAATTCTGCCTATGCTCTTCATTATTTTTACATACACAAAAATACTTATAATAACCCATCGAAGTTGCAGAGAAGTCAGGAAAAAAGCAGCAGAGACCTGTTTACCTCACCTGTTGGTTTTAATCAGCTTTTCCTGTTTGTGTGCATATGATGTCGCGATAGTTCGACTGGGATCTAATTTTCCAAAAATTGTGAATTCCATAATGACTTTACAAACCGTTTTGTATCATCCTCTCTTTAATCCAATTATATACGGACTAAAAATGAAAGAAATCTCTAAACACCTGAAGAGGTTGTTCTGTCAAGCCAAACTGGTCTAATGTATTAAAAGTGATCTTACAGTAATAATGATGTTAGTGATGCTAATGTGCAGTCATTTCTTCTGTGATAATAATGCAGAGATGTGAATGTTATGATCTTTGGAAGGTATGTTAGGATTTGTTTCCACATTGTAAAGATCCTTTTTTTACGGAAACAGCGAAGAGTATCTTCAGTTTGAACAATGTAATGATTCATTTATATGCTGCAGTTATTAAATAAATACATTTTTGTTAATTGTTGTTAATTGACTGTCTTAAGAGGGAGCATGTCACTTTGAATGACCTCTCCTACGGTTTCTCCCATAATATAAATGTGACATTGGGCTATAATGTCCATGTGTTTCAGCAACATGGGTGGGTCGGTTGACATGCAACAAACCTTTACGGGATCTGAATCGATTTGTACATTAGGCCTGCACGTTATGAGGAAAATCTGTAATAACATTGTTCAATATCACATGCAGTTTGGGGCAAGTCAGAGTCAAGTCAGCACACTGACACACTGACAGCTGTTGTTGCCTGTTGGGCTGCAGTTTGATTTTACCTGGTTAAATAAAGGTCAAATAAATAAAAAGTTTGCCATGTTATGATTTGAGCATATTTTTTATGCTAAATGCAGTACCTGTGAGGGTTTCCGGACAATATTTATCATTGTTTTGTGTTGTTAATTGATTTCCAATAATAAGTACATACATAAATTTATATAAAGCAAGCATATTTGCCCACTCCCATGTTGATAAGAGTATTAAATACTTGACAAATCTCCCTTTCTCACATTTTGATAACCAACCCAAGGAACACTATTTTTTATGCTTTAATGAAATAACATCCTCGTTCTAAACAGCTTGTATCAAAATTTGTGCTGTTGTTTTCTTATATTACTGCTGCATCATCAAACCATATCAAATCTGCCTGGGAGGCAGATCTTGGTGTTGAGTTGACTGAGGAGGTGTGGAAGGAGTACCTGGGGCCCAATTATTAGACATCTTAATTCTCCTATGGATTTGTTTAGGTCCCTACTGTATGATAAACAGTTTTGATATTCTTGCCATTTGCTGAAAAAAAATGATATAGGCTAAAACATCAATCGAGTGTAGAGTTAGTTCAGGCAGGCCATGAAGTCAAACTCTGCTCATATGACAGTTATCAGCTAATAGCAGTCGATCTTAAGCCAGCCCAATCAGCTGATTCCCCTCTATGCATTCATTGGCAAATTTCATACAGGGCGCCTTATTTAAGCTGCTTCAGCCTGCCATACCTTTGCTGCTTCCTCTACAAGACGCTGGCAACCCACCTCCACCCCACCACCTCCTTTTAATACTGTGTCTGACTTAATCAATGTAATTTCTATTGTCATTGATGCCGGCTCTGTTCTGCATCCGGGGGGTCTTTGCTGCTGCTCTACCTGCCTTTGGCTTTCCATGTATGCACATGAAAGGGCGAGGAGGTGTGCTCTCCTTGCCACATATGCGCGTGGATGGGCAGGGAGGTCCCAGAACAGAGCCATACCGCCAATATACTGTATATATTACTGCAAATGGAAATAAAGTTTTCTTTGACTAAAGTGTTCCTGACTGAATTGTATTTATCTGTGTCCAGTCTGGCCTTTTGTCTTTTTTAGAATGTGGGTTGCCCTTGTTTGTAAGTTTGTTTGTAGAGGTACAAGAATTTGCCAAATTTTAAGATACATGGCAAACTTAGCTACACAGTTAGACTACACACAGACAGCATTTGTTTTAGCTTGTATAACACGGAGGCTCCCTAGTCTGCACCAAGAAGGCAACAACTTTATTACTCCAACTTCGCCAACAACAGCGCATCACTGCTTCACTCCTTTCGTTCCACCCTTCACAATAAAATCCCCAGACACATACACTGGAACACTGCTTACTAGAGGGAACTAAAGTTATTCAATGAAAGAGCCTTCACTAATACTTAACAAAATAGCTTACACGTTTGTAACAATTCACTATTAGCCAAAAAATGGAGCGGGAGATGGACAGGCTGTTCGGTGCGACGTCTGCAGTTATACGGGCCCCTGTACCGGACCATTGTGGTGAAGAGGGAGCTGAGCCGGAAGGCAAAGCTCTTGGTTTACCACTCCATCTACGCTCCAACCCTCACCTATGGTCATGAGCTTGTTGAGCAGGTGCATTAATAAATTATTGGCTTTATACTTGCAATGTTTTTTTTTGACTTACTTATAATAACGAGTGTAGTATCAAATCTTCACTTCACCGTCTCCACCGCGGCCTCTCCGATCTGCTGTTAGCTGGCTTTGCTGTGTGTATGTAGAGAGCTCCTCCACAGCCCTGACATGGAGAAGGGAAGAGGCGTTAGCGTGATAATAAATACATCGGTCTTTAGCCCCTTAATACCAGGTTTCGGTAACCATCCCTAAATTAAACACATTTTCATCCCAACTCGTCCCATACTGACGCTTTGTCACGCCCCTTGGCGTCACTTTAGGTTTAGGCAACAAAACCACTTAGTTAGGTTTAGGAAAAAACAACATGGTTGGGCTTAAAACTACTATGTTTGTAGAGGGAAATGAAACTGTCAGGTTTTCAGGATAACAGGCTTGGACCCCAACGCAAGTAAGGATGAGGAGGCAACAGTCAGAGTACAATGATTTCAAATGAAAAAAACGTACGTAGAACACAAAATGCGGCAGGTCCAGCAGGCAGGTTACAGAAAAGACAATCCACAAAGTATAGTCAAAAGAAATAAACTTGAACTACAAAACACTGGAATAAAACCTAAATATGAACTCAATATGACAATGAACTGACAGTGAAACAGGGGAAACACACAAACTAAATGCACATGGAGAGCAGGATGATTAAACACAGGTGGAACAGATCAGGGTGAGCCAGACAATCACAAAGGCGGGGAAAAAAAAAAGGCAGGAAGTAAAACCAGACAAGACACAACAGGAGTGAACTTATCAAAATAAAACAGGAAACACTAGAATGAAAGAGACAAGGAATATAACAGAAAACCCCAAAGCCTAGAAACCTAAATCAGGGACAAGACGGCTGGTACACCTGACACGCAAACTGTCTTGAAGTCAGCTCAGACTCCCGACTCAGGACCTGGCTTGAAGTCGGCTGAGACCCCTGACACAGCGCTTCCCTGACAGCAACAGTTCAAAGAGGCAGGGAAGTGATCTTTAATGAACATGGAGAGGACATTGATGAACTCAAGGATTGTACTACATGGTACATCACATTCTGTGTGGGTAATGTTGTTCCGACAGAGACTTGTTTTGTTGTTTACTACCACAGTAACTGTCACGAAAAAGCTGATGGCCATGACTGTGACGACTTGCATGGGAAAAGATTTTCCCTATGCCAGAAACAACATGCCTCAAATCTCTCCTCTCATCAGATACCAAACAGGCCATGGCAGACCATTGCGACCATTCGCGTGAAACAAAGAGGGCTGTTAAGTTGTTGTGTAATACTACGGCTGATATTTTGAGTTGGAAAGATTGCGTAATGCTCAAAAGAGGTAAAACAATTTAATGAGATCTTTGGAGGGTGAAGCAATTTAATAAAAACTTTCCACAGACTGAAACAGTTCACTTTCTGAATTCTGGAGATGGACAAACACCAAGTGCTTTTCTGTGAATGAATAAGATGCTTCAGTACAGGTTGGATGTTATGTATTATCATCAAAGTGAGACTTCTTTTCATAGTTTAATTCATGTATGCCGGATATAAAATCTTCCTGTTTTATTACTGAACATATATTTTAGACAACCATAATGGATGATAAGTTAAATGCAACATATATAACTCTTGGTGGGCATATGGACGTTAACAAATACAGATATGTTTATTTTTTGGTTATATTCACAGTATATATTCTAATAGTATGCAGTAATTCTACTATTCTGTACCTTATCTTTATACACAAAAATCTCCATGAGCCTATGTACATTTTCATTGCAGCTTTATTACTGAACTCGGTTGTTTTAAGCACTGCTATTTACCCAAAGCTTATGGTTGACATTTTATCTGAAAAACAGATCACATCTTATTCTGCCTGTCTTTTTCAATTTTATATATTTTATGCTGTAGGCGGTTCAGAATTCTTACTGTTGTCAGCCATGGCCTATGACAGGTATGTGTCTATATGTAAACCTCTGCAATATCCAACTATCATGACAAATAACACGGTGAGTATTTTCCTGTTTTTTGCTTGGCTTCTGCCTGCTTGTCATATTGCACTCCCAACAATACTGAGTGCTGAAACTAAACTGTGTAACTTAACTTTACAAGGAATATTTTGTAACAATGCAATTTATAAACTTCAATGTGTAAGTTCAAGAGTAATTACTATATATGGTGTTGTTGGTTTATTAGATCTTTTAATTCTGCCTATACTCTTCATTATTTTTACATACACAAAAATACTTATAATAACCCATCAAAGTTGCAGAGAAGTTAGGAAAAAAGCAGCAGAGACCTGTTTACCTCACCTGTTGGTTTTAATCAGCTTTTCCTGTTTGTGTGCATATGATATCGCGATAGCTCGACTGGGATCTAATTTTCCAAAAATTGTGAATTCCATAATGACTTTACAAATCGTTTTGTATAATCCTCTCTTTAATCCAATTATATACGGACTAAAAATGAAAGAAATCTCTAAACACCTGAAGAGGTTGTTCTGTCAAGCCAAACTGGTCTAATGTATTAAAAGTGATCTTACAGTAATAATGATGTTAGTGATGCTAATGTGCAGTCATTTCTTCTGTGATTATAATGCAGAGATGTGAATGTTATGATCTTTGGAAGGTATGTTAGGATTTGTTTCCACATTGTAAAGATCCTTTTTTTACGGAAACAGCGAAGAGTATCTTCAGTTTGAACAATGTAATGATTCATTTATATGCTGCAGTTATTAAATAAATACATTTTTGTTAATTGTTGTTAATTGACTGTCTTAAGAGGGAGCATGTCACTTTGAATGACCTCTCCTACGGTTTCTCCCATAATATAAATGTGACATTGGGCTATAGTGTCCACATGTTTCAGCAACATGGGTGGGTCGGTTGACATGCAACAAACCTTTACGGGATCTGAATCGATTTGTACACTAGGCCTGCACGTTATGAGGAAAATCTGTAATAACATTGTTCAATATTGCGATGACGATATGACTTAACAAATATTGAAGTGTGCATATTAGCTACACATTTCCTACGTCAGCCTGGTTGTCTTTAAATTCAGAAATTCTCCCCTTTACAGACATTCCCACTTTATGATAATCACATGCAGTTTGGGGCAAGTCATAGTCAAGTCAGCACACTGACACACTGACAGCTGTTGTTGCCTGTTGGGCTGCAGTTTGATTTTACCTGGTTAAATAAAGGTCAAATAAATAAAAAGTTTGCCATGTTATGATTTGAGAATATTTTTGTTATGCTAAATGCAGTACCTGTGAGGGTTTATAAACGGTAATAAATATATACATAAATTTATATAAAGCAAGCATATTTGCCAACTCCCATATTGATAAGAGTATTAAATACTTGACAAATCTCCCTTTCTCACATTTTGATAACCAACCCAAGGAACACTATTTTAATGCTTTAATGAAATAACATCCTCATTCTCAACAGCTTGTATCAAAATTTGTGTTGTTGTTTTCTAATATTACTGCTGCATCATCAAACCATATCAAATCTGCCTGGGAGGCAGATCTTGGTGTTGAGTTGACAGAGCAGGTGTGGAAGGAGGGGATGGAGAGGATTCACTTAAATTCAATTAATGCCAGGTAACAGCTGATTCAGTTCAAGGTCATACACAGATTACATTATTAAAAAAAAAAAAGATTAACAAGATGTATCCTAAATAGAGCTGTCAATCGATTAAAATATTTAATCGCATGATTGTCCATAGTTAATCGTGATTAATTGCAAATTAATCACACATTTTTTATCTGTTCAAAATGTACCTTAAAGGGAGATTTGTCAAATATTTAATACTCTTATCAACATGGGAGTGGACAAATATGCTGCTTTATGCAAATATATGTATATATTTATTATTGGAAATCAATTAACAACAGGCAACAACAGCTGTCAGTGTGTCAGTGTGCTGACTTGACTATGACTTGCCCCAAACTGCATCTGATTATCATAAAGTGGGCATGTCTGTAAAGGGGAGACTCGTGGGTACCCATAGAACCCGTTTTCATTCACATAACTTGAGGTCAGAGGTCAAGGAACCGCATTGAAAATGGCCATGACAGTTTGGCCGTCTGCAGTTATACGGGCCCTGTACGACCATTGTGGTGAATAGGGAGCTGAGCCGGAAAGCAAAGCTCTTGATTTACCACTCCATCTACGCTCCAACCCTCACCTATAGGTCATGAGCTTGTTGAACAGGTGCATTAATAAATTATTGGCTTTATACTTGCAAATTTTTTTTTGACTTACTTATAATAACGAGTGTAGTATCAAATCTTCACTTCACCGTCTCCACCGCGGCCTCTCCGATCTGCTGTTAGCTGGCTTTGCTGTGTGTATGTAGAGAGCTCCTCCACAGCCCTGACATGGAGAAGGGGAGAGGCGTTAGCGTAATAATAAATACTACGGTCTTCAGCCCCTTAATACCAGGTTTCGGTAACCATCCCTAAATTAAACACATTTTCATCCCAACTCGTCCCATACTGACGCTTTGTCACGCCCCTTGGCGTCACTTTAGGTTTAGGCAACAAAACCACTTAGTTAGGTTTAGGAAAAAACAACATGGTTGGGCTTAAAACTACTATGTTTGTAGAGGGAAATGAAACTGTCAGGTATTCAGGATAACAGGCTTGGACCCCAACGCAAGTAAGGATGAGGAGGCAACAGTCAGAGTACAATGATTTCAAATGAAAAAAATGTACGTAGAACACGAAATGCGGCAGGTCCAGCAGGCAGGTTACAGAAAAGACAATCCACAAAGTATGGTCAAAAGGAATAAACTTGAACTACAAAACACTGGAATAAAAACTCAATATGAACTCAATATGACAATAAACTGACAGTGAAACAGGGGAAACACACAAACTAAATGCATATGGAGAGCAGGATGATTAAACACAGGTGGAACAGATCAGGGTGAGCCAGACAATCACAAAGGCGGGAAAAAAACAAAGGCAGGAAGTAAAACCAGACAAGACACAACAGGAGTGAACTTATCAAAATAAAACAGGAAACACTAGAATGAAAGAGACCAGGAATATAACAGAAAATCCCAAAGCCTAGAAACCAAAATCAGAGACAAGAGGGCTGGTACCCACCGACACGCAAACTGTCTTGGAGTCAGCTCAGACTCCTGACTCAGGACCTGGCTTGGAGTCAGCTCAGGCTCCCGACTCAGGACCTGTCTTGAAGTCAGCTCAGACTCCCAACTCAGTACCTGGCTTGAAGTCGGCTGAGACCCCTGACACAGCGCTACCCTGACAGCAACAGTTCAAAGAGGCAGGGAAGTGATCTTTAATGAACATGGAGAGGACATTGATGAACTCAAGGATTGTACTACATGGTACATCAAATCCTGCAACAAACAAGTCTCTGTAGTTCCGACAGAGACTTGTTTTGTTCTTTACTACCACAGTAACTGTCACGAGAAAGCTGATGGCTATGTTCGCCAGACATGAAGTGCTGGAGTTAGTCATCTCCGACAGCTTCATGGGACACTGAGCATGTGCTGTGCAGGGACGGCTGAAAGAGTGGTAAGCTCTGCCAACTTCATACTGGACAAAGGAAGAGGCCCAGGAGCTGGTCCATACTTGTCCTCTTTTGGTACACTGCAACTTATCAGTCAACTGGTTTAAGTCATCTAAGCAGCTCCTAATGAGAAGGAGGTTGCGTACAGTTGCCCCTACCACAAGCAAACACACTACATAAAAAGGACCTGCCTGACTGTGACGACTCGCATGGGAAAAGATTTTCCCTATGACAGGAACAACATGCATCAAATCTCACCTCTCATCAGATACCAAACAGGCCATGGCAGACCATTGCGACCATTCGCGTGAAACAAAGAGGGCTGTTAAGTTGTTGTGGAATACTACGGCCGATATTTTGAGTTGGAAAGATTGCGTAATGCTCAAAAGAGGTAAAACAATTTAATGAGATCCTTGGAGGGTGAAGCAATTTAATAAAAACTTTCCACAGACTGAAACAGATCACTTTCTGAATTCTGGAGATGGACAAACACCAAGTGCCTTTCTGTGAATGAATAAGATGCTTCAGTACAGGTTGGATGTTATGTATTATCATCAAAGTGAGACTTCTTTTCATAGTTCAATTCATGTATGCCGGATATAAAATCTTCCTGTTTTATTACTGAACAAATATTTTAGACAACCATAATGGATGATAAGTTAAATGCAACATATATAACTCTTAGTGGGCATGTGGAAGTTAAGAAATACAGATATGTTTATTTTTTGGTTATATTCACAGTATATATTTTAATAATATGCAGTAATTCTACTATTCTGTACCTTATCTTTATACACAAGAATCTCCATGAGCCTATGTACATTTTCATTGCAGCTTTATTACTGAACTCGGTTGTTGTAAGCACTGCTATTTACCCAAAGCTTTTGGTTGACATTTTATCTGAAAAACAGATCATATCATATTCAGCCTGTCTCTTTCAATTTTATATAGCTTATGCTGTAAACACTTCAGAATTCTTACTGTTGTCAGCCATGGCCTATGACAGGTATGTGTCTATATGTAAACCTCTGCAATATCCAACTATCATGACAAAAAACACGGTGATTATTTTCCTGTTTTTTGCTTGGCTTCTGCCTGCTTGTCATATTGTACTCCCAACAATACTGAGTGCTGAAACTAAACTGTGTAACTTAACTTTACAAGGAATATTTTGTAATAATGCAATTTATAAACTTCAATGTGTAAGTTCAAGAGTAATTACTATATATGGTGTTGTTGCTTTATTAGATCTTGCAATTCTGCCTATGCTCTTCATTATTTTTACATACACAAAAATACTTATAATAACCCATCGAAGTTGCAGAGAAGTCAGGAAAAAAGCAGCAGAGACCTGTTTACCTCACCTGTTGGTTTTAATCAGCTTTTCCTGTTTGTGTGCATATGATATCGCGATAGTTCGACTGGGATCTAATTTTCCAAAAATTGTGAATTCCATAATGACTTTACAAATGGTTTTGTATAATCCTCTCTTTAATCCAATTATATACGGACTAAAAATGAAAGAAATCTCTAAACACCTGAAGAGGTTGTTCTGTCAAGCCAAACTGGTCTAATGTATTAAAAGTGATCTTACAGTAATAATGATGTTAGTGATGCTAATGTGCAGTCATTTCTTCTGTGATAATAATGCAGAGATGTGAATGTTATGATCTTTGGAAGGTATGTAAGGATTTGTTTCCACATTGTAAAGATCCTTTTTACGGAAACAGCAAAGAGTATCTTCAGTTTGAACAATGTAATGATTCATTTATATGCTGCAGTTATTAAATAAATACATTTCTGTTAATTGTTGTTAATCGACTGTCTTAAGAGGGAGCATGTCACTTTGAATGGCCTCTTCTAAGGTTTCTCCCATAATATAAATGTGACATTGGGCTATAGTGTCCACGTGTTTCAGCAACATGGGTGGGTCGGTTGACATGCAACAAACCTTTACGGAATCGATTTGTACACTAGGCCTGCACGTTATGAGGAAAATCTGTGATAACATTGTTTAATATTGTGATGACGATATGACTTAACAAATATTGAAGTGTGCATATTAGCTCTACATTTCCTACGTCAGCCTGGTTGTCTTTAAATTCAGAATTTCTCCCCTTTACAGACATGCCCACATTATGATAATCACATGCAGTTTGGGGCAAGTCAGAGTCAAGTCAGCACACTGACACACTGACAGCTGTTGTTGCCTGTTGGGCTGCAGTTTGCCATGTTATGATTTGAGCATATTTGTTATGCTAATTGCAGTACCTGTGAGGGTTTCTGGACAATATTGTCATTGTTTTGTGTTAATTGATTTCCAATACTAAATATATACATGAATGTATATAAAGCAAGCATATTTGCCCACTCCTATGTGGATATGAGTATTAAATACTTGACAAATCTCCCTTTAAGGTAATTTTTTTTTATTGCAAGTTAAATATTGAAATTCAGCAATACAAATTGTATGTTTCTCTCATTTTATTGCACTTCACAGATCGTAAATTGCCAACACTTCAAAACAAAGTTATTTTTATTAACAATGATAATTGCTGTTTACATCTGTTACATCTACGTTGACGTAGCAAAGTACATATATTGATAAGAAGTGAAAGTCAATCGTCCAGTAAAACGTCCGCCTTAAAAGTGCCGTACAAAATTGAAACAAAATTATTTCTATTCTATTGTCATAATTTTAATGTCTCTAACGAAATGGCCTGTGTTGAACAATACAAATATCATAAATATGCATATTTTTTATAACTATTTACTTATTTATTTATTAAACATTTTTGCAGCACACAGATTTTAGAGCAATCTCAAACTTTTTCCTGTCAAAGACCTCCAAAATAGATGTACAATAGACCCCACACCATGGATGTATAAGAGGTTGTGTCCTGTGCTTTTGACCTGTGTGTTAGTAAATAACCTTCAACTACATTAAATTCTGTTTATGTCATGCTATAGCACTACTAGTGTAGTGGTAGATTTGCATGGTGTTTTTATAAAAGTATAATCTAAGATAACTATATCATGTATTTACACAAAATGTTCATATACTAGGGTATTTTTGGTTAAAACGTAAACTTAGAGACAATCAAATATCATGTATTTTGTCACACAAGCTAATGTTGATATTACGTAAAAATGTGTGTCTGATGTATTAGTGAGGGAAAAGCACACTGGCTCTCTAGTTGGAAGGAGTATGCTTCATGAAGCATTGAAGCTCTCAAGCACATTGGTTAGCAAAAGGGTTCATTTCACGAGGCTCCATTTGCACCTATTGGCCAAAGAGTGTAAAACAGGCAGATGTACAGTATAGTAGATGATGTCAGCAAAGAGTATTAACACGATGCTGATGAGTTGGAACTTGTGGTCTTCTTCTTTGCCTTTACCATGAGAAAAGGTGCAGGACTTAAAGGGACTATTTGTAACTTCCTTCACGTATAAATCAATCCGGGTCGGTGTCCCATGCGCGCCCGCGTGTGGCTACGCTGTTCAGACAAGACTCCAACACAAACTACACGGAAGCACCAAAACTGCAAAGTAGCTTTGGTCTCCAGGGCCGGAGTCTCTGCTGTACTCTGCTCCTCTGCTCCTCTGCCTGCCTGCTTGCCTTCACTCACACACCGCGCTCGTTCTCGCTCTTTCGCTACACTCTCACGTGCGTGTGCACACACTACACACTGCAGAAGAGTTAGTTTATAACTGAGAACATCTAGTGAGTGTACAGCGGACGTTTGTGCAGAAATAAATGCTGCAGCTCCTCCAGACCAACAGAGGTTTCCCGTGTCTTGTGAAGTGACGGGCCTCTGTAGCGAGTAACGTTATCGTCTCCGACCAAAACTCCGGTGTCTCCCCTGTCTCCCACACTACCCAAAAAGCACCTGCCTGACTGTGACGACTTGCATGGGAAAAGATTTTCCCTATGCCAGGAACAACATGCCTCAAATCTCTCCTCTCATCAGATACCAAACAGGCCATGGCAGACCATTGCGACCATTCGCGTGAAACAAAGAGGGCTATTAAGTTGTTGTGGAATACTACGGCCGATATTTTGAGTTGGAAAGATTGCGTAATGCTCAAAAGAGGTAAAACAATTTAATGAGATCCTTGGAGGGTGAAGCAATTTAATAAAAACTTTCCACAGACTGAAACAGTTCACTTTCTGAATTCTGGAGATGGACAAACACCAAGTGCTTTTCTGTGAATGAATAAGATGCTTCAGTACAGGTTGGATGTTATGTATTATCATCAAAGTGAGACTTCTTTTCATAGTTTAATTCATGTATGCCGGATATAAAATCTTCCGGTTTTATTACTGAACATATATTTTAGAGAACTTTCATGGATGATGAGTTAAATGCAACATATATAACTCTTGGTGGGCATGTGGAAGTTAACAAATACAGATATGTTTATTTTTTGGTTATATTCACAGTATATATTCTAATAATATGCAGTAATTCTACTATTCTGTACCTTATCTTTATACACAAGAATCTCCATGAGCCTATGTACATTTTCATTGCAGCTTTATTACTGAACTCGGTTGTTTTCAGTACTGCTATTTACCCAAAGCTTTTGGTTGACATTTTATCTGAAAAACAGATCACATCATATTCAGCCTGTCTCTTTCAATTTTATATAGTTTATGCTGTAGGCAGTTCAGAATTCTTACTGTTGTCAGCCATGGCCTATGACAGGTATGTGTCTATATGTAAACCTCTGCAATATCCAACTATCATGACAAAAAACACGGTGAGTATTTTCCTGTTTTTTGCTTGGCTTCTGCCTGCTTGTCATATTGCACTCCCAACAATACTGAGTGCTGAAACTAAACTGTGTAACTTAACTTTACAAGGAATATTTTGTAGCAATGCAATTTATAAACTTCAATGTGTAAGTTCAAGAGTAATTACTATATATGGTGTTGTTGCTTTATTAGATCTTGCAATTCTGCCTATGCTCTTCATTATTCTTACATACACAAAAATACTTATAATAACCCATCGAAGTTGCAGAGAAGTCAGGAAAAAAGCAGCAGAGACCTGTTTACCTCACCTGTTGGTTTTAATCAGCTTTTCCTGTTTAAGTGCATATGATATCGCGACAGTTCGACTGGGATCTAATTTTCCAAAAATTGTGAATTTCATAATGACTTTACAAACCGTTTTGTATCATCCTCTCTTTAATCCAATTATATACGGACTAAAAATGAAAGAAATCTCTAAACACCTGAAGAGGTTGTTCTGTCAAGCCAAACTGGTCTAATGTATTAAAAGTGATCTTACAGTAATAATGATGTTAGTGATGCTAATGTGCAGTCATTTCTTCTGTGATAATAATGCAGAGATGTGAATGTTATGATCTTTGGAAGGTATGTAAGGATTTGTTTCCACATTGTAAAGATCCTTTTTACGGAAACAGCGAAGATGATCTTCAGTTTGAACAATGTAATGATTCATTTATATGCTGCAGTTATTAAATAAATATCTTTTTGTTAATTGTTGTTAATTGACTGTCTTAAGAGGGAGCATGTCACTTTGAATGGCCTCTCCTACGGTTTCTCCCATAATATAAATGTGACATTGGGCTATAGTGTCCACGTGTTTCAGCAACATGGGTGGGTCGGTTGACATGCAACAAACCTTTACGGGATCTGAATCGATTTGTACACTAGGCCTGCACGTTATGAGGAAAATCTGTGATAACATTGTTCAATATTGCGATGACGATATGACTTAACAAATATTGAAGTGTGCATATTAGCTACACATTTCCTACGTCAGCCTGGTTGTCTTTAAATTCAGAAATTCTCCCCTTTACAGACATTCCCACTTTATGATAATCACATGCAGTTTGGGGCAAGTCAGAGTCAAGTCAGCACACTGACACACTGACAGCTGTTGTTGCCTGTTGGGCTGCAGTTTGATTTTACCTGGTTAAATAAAGGTCAAATAAATAAAAAGTTTGCCATGTTATGATATGAGCATATTTTTTATGCTAAATGCAGTACCTGTGAGGGTTTCCGGACATTATTTATCATTGATTTGTGTTGTTAATTGATTTCCAATAATAAGTACATACATACATTTATATAAAGCAAGCATATTTGCCCACTCCCATGTTGATAAGAGTATTAAATACTTGACAAATCTCCCTTTCTCACATTTTGATAACCAACCCAAGGAACACTATTTTTTATGCTTTAATGAAATAACATCCTCGTTCTAAACAGCTTGTATCAAAATTTGTGTTGTTGTTTTCTAATATTACTGCTGCATCATCAAACCATATCAAATCTGCCTGGGAGGCAGATATTGGTGTTGAGTTGACTGAGGAGGTGTGGAAGGAGTACCTGGGGCCCAATTATTAGACATCTTAATTCTCCTATGGATTAGTTTAGGTCCCTACTGTATGATAAACAGTTTTGATATTCTTGCCATTTGCTGAAAAAAAATTATATAGGCTAAAACATCAATCGAGTGTAGAGTTAGTTCAGGCATGCCATGAAGTCAAACTCTGCTCATATGAAAGTTATAAGGTGATAGCAGTCGATCTTAAGCCAGCCCAATCAGCTGATTCCCCTCTATGCATTCATTGGCAAATTTCATACAGGGCGCCTTATTTAAGCTGCTTCAGCCTGCCATACCTTTGCTGCTTCCTCTACAAGACGCTGGCAACCCACCTCCACCCCACCACCTCCTTTTAATACTGTGTCTGACTTAATCAATGTAATTTCTATTGTCATTGATGCCGGCTCTGTTCTGCATCCGGGGGGGTCTTTGCTGCTGCTCTACCTGCCTTTGGCTTTCCATGTATGCACATGAAAGGGCGAGGAGGTGTGCTCTCCTTGCCACATATGCGCGTGGATGGGCAGGGAGGTCCCAGAACAGAGCCATACCGCCAATATACTGTATATATTACTGCAAATGGAAATAAAGTTTTCTTTGACTAAAGTGTTCCTGACTGAATTGTATTTATCTGTGTCCAGTCTGGCCTTTTGTCTTTTTTAGAATGTGGGTTGCTTTTGTTTGTAAGTTTGTTTGTAGAAGTACAAGAATTTGCCAAATTTTAAGATACATGGCAAACTTAGCTACACAGTTAGACTACACACAGACAGCATTTGTTTTAGCTTGTATAACACGGAGGCTCCCTAGTCTGCACGAAGAAGGCAACAACTTTATTACTCCAACTTTGTCAACAACAGCGCATCACTGCTTCACTCCTTTCGTTCCACCCTTCACAATAAAATCCCCGGACACATACACTGGAACACTGCTTACTAGAGGGAACTAAAGTTATTCAATGAAAGAGCCTTCACTAATACTTAACAAAATAGCTTACACGTTTGTAACAATTCACTATTAGCCAAAAAATGGAGCGGGAGATGGACAGGCTGTTCGGTGCGACGTCTGCAGTTATACGGGCCCCTGTACCGGACCATTGTGGTGAAGAGGGAGCTGAGCCGGAAGGCAAAGCTCTTGGTTTACCACTCCATCTATTTTCCAACCCTCACCTATGGTCATGAGCTTGTTGAGCAGGTGCATTAATAAATTATTGGCTTTATACTTGCAATGTTTTTTTTTGACTTACTTATAATAACGAGTGTAGTATCAAATCTTCACTTCACCGTCTCCACCGCGGCCTCTCCGATCTGCTGTTAGCTGGCTTTGCTGTGTGTATGTAGAGCTCCTCCACAGCCCTGACATGGAGAAGGGAAGAGGCGTTAGCGTGATAATAAATACTTCGGTCTTTAGCCCCTTAATACCAGGTTTCGGTAACCATCCCTAAATTAAACACATTTTCAACCCAACTCGTCCCATACTGACGCTTTGTCACGCCCCTTGGCGTCACTTTAGGTTTAGGCAACAAAACCACTTAGTTAGGTTTAGGAAAAAACAACATGGTTGGGCTTAAAACTACTATGTTTGTAGAGGGAAATGAAACTGTCAGGTTTTCAGGATAACATGCTTGGACCCCAACGCAAGTAAGGATGAGGAGGCAACAGTCAGAGTACAATGAATTCAAATGAAAAAAACGTACGTAGAACACAAAATGCGGCAGGTTACAGAAAAGACAATCCACAAATTATGGTCAAAAGGAATAAACTTGAACTACAAAACACTGGAATAAAACCTAAATATGAACTCAATATGACAATGAACTGACAGTGAAACAGGGGAAACACACAAACTAAATGCACATGGAGAGCAGGATGATTAAACACAGGTGGAACAGATCAGGGTGAGCCAGACAATCACAAAGGCGGGAAAAAAACAATGGCAGGAAGTAAAACCAGACAAGACACAACAGGAGTGAACTTATCAAAATAAAACAGGAAACACTAGAATGAAAGAGACAAGGAATATAACAGAAAACCCCAAAGCCTAGAAACCTAAATCAGGGACAAGACGGCTGGTACACCTGACACGCAAACTGTCTTGAAGTCAGCTCAGACTCCCGACTCAGGACCTGGCTTGAAGTCGGCTGAGACCCCTGACACAGCGCTTCCCTGACAGCAACAGTTCAAAGAGGCAGGGAAGTGATCTTTAATGAACATTGAGAGTACATTGATGAACTCAAGGATTGTACTACATGGTACATCATATTCTGTGTGGGTAATGTTGTTCCGACAGAGACTTGTTTTGTTGTTTACTACCACAGTAACTGTCACAAGAAAGCTGATGGCCATGTTCGCCAGACATGGAGTGCTGGAGTTAGTCATCTCCGACAGCTTCATGGGACACTGAGCATGTGCTGTGCAGGGACAGCTGAAAGAGTGGTAAGCTCTGCCAACTTCATACTGGACAAAGGAAGAGGCCCAGGAGCTGGTCCATACTTGTCCTCTTTTGGTACACTGCAACTTATCAGTCAACAAGTCAGTTACAGTGCGTACAGTTGCCCCTACCACAAGCAGACACACTACCCAGAAAGCACCTGCCTGACTGTGATGACTCGCATGGGAAAAGATTTTCCCTATGCCAGGAACAACATGCCTCAAATCTCACCTCTCATCAGATACCAAACAGGCCATGGCAGACCATTGCGACCATTCGCGTGAAACAAAGAGGACTGTTAAGTTGTTGTGGAATACTACGGCCAATATTTTGAGTTGGAACGATTGCGTAATGCTCAAAAGAGGTAAAACAATTTAATGAGATCCTTGGAGGGTGAAGCAATTTAATAAAAACTTTCCACAGACTGAAACAGTTCACTTTCTGAATTCTGTAGATGGACAAACACCAAGTGCTTTTCTGTGAATGAATAAGATGCTTCAGTACAGGTTGGATGTTATGTATTATCATCAAAGTGAGACTTCTTTTCATAGTTTAATTCATGTATGCCGGATATAACATCTTCCTGTTTTATTACTGAACATATATTTTAGATAACTTTAATGGATGATGAGTTAAATGCAACATATATAACTTTTGGTGGGCATGTGGAAGTTAACAAATACAGATATGTTTATTTTTTGGTTATATTCACAGTATATATTCTAATAATATGCAGTAACTCTACTATTCTGTACCTTATCTTTATACACAAGAATCTCCATGAGCCTATGTACATTTTCATTGCAGCTTTATTACTGAACTCGGTTGTTGTAAGCACTGCTATTTACCCAAAGCTTTTGGTTGACATTTTATCTGAAAAACAGATCATATCATATTCAGCCTGTCTCTTTCAATTTTATATATTTTATTCTGTAGCCAGTTCAGAATTCTTCCTGTTGTCAGCCATGGCCTATGACAGGTATGTGTCTATATGTAAACCTCTGCAATATCCAACTATCATGACAAATAACACGGTGAGTATTTTCCTGTTTTTTGCTTGGCTTCTGCCTGCTTGTCATATTGTACTCCCAACAATACTGAGTGCTGAAACTAAACTGTGTAACTTAACTTTACAAGGAATATATTGTAATAATGCAATTTATAAACTTCAATGTGTAAGTTCAAGAGTAATTACTATATATGGTGTTGTTGCTTTATTAGATCTTGCAATTCTGCCTATGCTCTTCATTATTTTTACATACACAAAAATACTTATAATAACCCATCGAAGTTGCAGAGAAGTCAGGAAAAAAGCAGCAGAGACCTGTTTACCTCACCTGTTTGTTTTAATCAGCTTTTCCTGTTTGTGTGCATATGATATCGCGATAGTTCGACTGGGATCTAATTTTCCAAAAATTATGAATTTCATAATGACTTTACAAACCGTTTTGTATAATCCTCTCTTTAATCCAATTATATACGGACTAAAAATGAAAGAAATCTCTAAACACCTGAAGAGGTTGTTCTGTCAAGCCAAACTGGTCTAATGTATTAAAAGTGATCTTACAGTAATAATGATGTTAGTGATGCTAATGTGCAGTCATTTCTTCTGTGATTATAATGCAGAGATGTGAATGTTATGATCTTTGGAAGGTATGTTAGGATTTGTTTCCACATTGTAAAGATCCTTTTTACGGAAACAGCAGAGTATCTTCAGTTTGAACAATGTAATGATTCATTTATATGCTGCAGTTATTAAATAAATACATTTTTGTTAATTGTTGTTAATTGACTGTCTTAAGAGGGAGCATGTCACTTTGAATGGCCTCTTCTAAGGTTTCTCCCATAATATAAATGTGACATTGGGCTATAGTGTCCACGTGTTTCAGCAACATGGGTGGGTCGGTTGACATGCAACAAACCTTTACGGAATCGATTTGTACACTAGGCCTGCACGTTATGAGGAAAATCTGTGATAACATTGTTCAATATTGTGATGACGATATGACTTAACAAATATTGAAGTGTGCATATTAGCTCTACATTTCCTACGTCAGCCTGGTTGTCTTTAAATTCAGAATTTCTCCCCTTTACAGACATGCCCACTTTATGATAATCACATGCAGTTTGGGGCAAGTCAGAGTCAAGTCAGCACACTGACACACTGACAGCCGTTGTTGCCTGTTGGGCTGCAGTTTGCCATGTTATGATTTGAGCATATTTGTTATGCTAATTGCAGTACCTGTGAGGGTTTCTGGACAATATTGTCATTGTTTTGTGTTAATTGATTTCCAATAATAAATATATACATGAATGTATATAAAGCAAGCATATTTGCCCACTCCTATGTGGATATGAGTATTAAATACTTGACAAATCTCCCTTTAAGGTAATTTTTTTTTATTGCAAGTTAAATATTGAAATTCAGCAATACAAATTGTATGTTTCTCTCATTTTATTGCACTTCACAGATCGTAAATTACCAACACTTCAAAACAAAGTTATTTTTATTAACAATGATAATTGCTGTTTACATCTGTTACATCTACGTTGACGTAGCAAAGTACATATATTGATAAGAAGTGAAAGTCAATCGTCCAGTAAAACGTCCGCCTTAAAAGTGCCGTACAAAATTGAAACAAAATTATTTCTATTCTATTGTCATAATTTTAATGTCTCTACCGAAATGGCCTGTGTTGAACAATACAAATATCATAAATATGCATATTTTTTATAACTATTTACTTATTTATTTATTAAACATTTTTGCAGCACACAGATTTTAGAGCAATCTCAAACTTTTTCCTGTCAAAGACCTCCAAAATAGATGTACAATAGACCCCACACCATGGATGTATAAGAGGTTGTGTCCTGTGCTTTTGACCTGTGTGTTAGTAAATAACCTTCAACTACATTAAATTCTGTTTATGTCATGCTATAGCACTACTAGTGTTGTGGTAGATTTTCATGGTGTTTTTATAAAAGTATAATCTAAGATAACTATATCATGTATTTACACAAAATTTTCATATACTAGGGTATTTTTGGTTAAAACGTAAACTTAGAGCCAATCAAATATCATGTATTTTGTCACACAAGCTAATGTTGATATTACGTAAAAATGTGTGTCTGATGTATTAGTGAGGGAAAAGCACACTGGCTCTCTAGTTGGAAGGAGTATGCTTCATGAAGCATTGAAGCTCTCAAGCACATTGGTTAGCAAAAGGGTTCATTTCACGAGGCTCCATTTGCACCTATTGGCCAAAGAGTGTAAAACAGGCAGATGTACAGTATAGTAGATGATGTCAGCAAAGAGTATTAACATGATGCTGATGAGTTGGAACTTGTGGTCTTCTTCTTTGCCTTTGCCATGAGAAAAGGTGCAAGACTTAAAGGGACTGTTTGTAACTTCCTTCACGTATAAATCAATCCGGGTCGGTGTCCCATGCGCGCTCGCGTGTGGCTACGCTGTTCAGACAAGACTCCAACACAAACTACACGGAAGCACCAAAACTGCAAAGTAGCTTTGGTCTCCAGGGCCGGAGTCTCTGCTGTACTCTGCTCCTCTGCTCCTCTGCCTGCATGCTTGCCTTCACTCACACACCGCGCTCGTTCTCGCTCTTTCGCTACACTCTCACGTGCGTGTGCACACACTACACACTGCAGAACAGTTAGTTTATAACTGAGAACATCTAGTGAGTGTACAGCGGACGTTTGTGCAGAAATAAATGCTGCAGCTCCTCGAGACCAACAGAGGTTTCCCGTGTCTTGTGAAGTGACGGGCCTCTGTAGCGAGTAACGTTATCGTCTCCGACCAAAACTCCGGTGTCTCCCCTGTCTCCCACACTACCCAAAAAGCACCTGCCTGACTGTGACGACTTGCATGGGAAAAGATTTTCCCTATGCCAGGAACAACATGCCTCAAATCTCTCCTCTCATCAGATACCAAACAGGCCATGGCAGACCATTGTGACCATTCGCGTGAAACAAAGAGGGCTATTAAGTTGTTGTGGAATACTACGGCCGATATTTTGAGTTGGAAAGATTGCGTAATGCTCAAAAGAGGTAAAACAATTTAATGAGATCCTTGGAGGGTGAAGCAATTTAATAAAAACTTTCCACAGAATGAAACAGTTCACTTTCTGAATTCTGGAGATGGACAAACACCAAGTGCCTTTCTGTGAATGAATAAGATGCTTCAGTACAGGTTGGATGTTATGTATTATCATCAAAGTGAGACTTCTTTTCATAGTTTAATTCATGTATGCCGGATATAACATCTTCCTGTTTTATTACTGAACATATATTTTAGACAACCATAATGGATGATAAGTTAAATGCAACGTATATAACTCTTGGTGGGCATGTGGAAGTTAAGAAATACAGATATGTTTATTTTTTGGTTATATTCACAGTATATATTCTAATAATATGCAGTAATTCTACTATTCTGTACCTTATCTTTATACACAAGAATCTCCATGAGCCTATGTACATTTTCATTGCAGCTTTATTACTGAACTCGGTTGTTTTAAGCACTGCTATTTACCCAAAGCTTTTGGTTGACATTTTATCTGAAAAACAGATCATATCATATTCAGCCTGTCTCTTTCAATTTTATATAGCTTATGCTGTAAGCAGTTCAGAATTCTTACTGTTGTCAGCCATGGCCTATGACAGGTATGTGTCTATATGTAAACCTCTGCAATATCCAACTATCATGACAAAAAACACGGTGAGTATTTTCCTGTTTTTTGCTTGGCTTCTGCCTGCTTGTCATATTGCACTCCCAACAATACTGAGTGCTGAAACTAAACTGTGTAACTTAACTTTACAAGGAATATTTTGTAGCAATGCAATTTATAAACTTCAATGTGTAAGTTCAAGAGTAATTACTATATATGGTGTTGTTGCTTTATTAGATCTTGCAATTCTGCCTATGCTCTTCATTATTTTTACATACACAAAAATACTTATAATAACCCATCGAAGTTGTAGAGAAGTCAGGAAAAAAGCAGCAGAGACCTGTTTACCTCACCTGTTGGTTTTAATCAGCTTTTCCTGTTTGTGTGCATATGATGTTGCGATAGTTCGACTGGGATCTAATTTTCCAAAAATTGTGAATTTCATAATGACTTTACAAACCGTTTTGTATCATCCTCTCTTTAATCCAATTATATATGGACTAAAAATGAAAGAAATCTCTAAACACCTGAAGAGGTTGTTCTGTCAAGCCAAACTGGTCTAATGTATTAAAAGTGATCTTACAGTAATAATGATGTTAGTGATGCTAATGTGCAGTCATTTCTTCTGTGATAATAATGCAGAGATGTGAATGTTATGATCTTTGGAAGGTATGTTAGGATTTGTTTCCACATTGTAAAGATCCTTTTTACGGAAACAGCAAAGATGATCTTCAGTTTGAACAATGTAATGATTAATTTCTATGCTGCAGTTATTAAATAAATACATTTTTGTTAATTGTTGTTAATTGACTGTCTTAAGAGGGAGCATGTCACTTTGAATGGCCTCTCCTACGGTTTCTCCCATAATATAAATGTGACATTGGGCTATAGTGTCCACGTGTTTCAGCAACATGGGTGGGTCGGTTAACATGCAACAAACCTTTACGGGATCTGAATCCATTTGTACACTAGGCCTGCAGGTTATGAGGAAAATCTGTGATAACATTGTTCAATATTGCGATGACGATATGACTTAACAAATATTGAAGTGTGCATATTAGCTCTACATTTCCTACGTAAGCCTGGTTGTCTTTAAATTCAGAAATTCTCCCCTTTACAGACATTCCCACTTTATGATAATCACATGCAGTTTGGGGCAAGTCAGAGTCAAGTCAGCACATTGACACACTGACAGCTGTTGTTGCCTGTTGGGCTGCAGTTTGCCATGTTATGATTTGAGCATATTTTTTATGCTAAATGCAGTATTTGGGAGGGTTTTTGAACAATATTGTCATTGTTTTGTGTTAATTGATTTCCAATACTAAATATATACATGAATGTATATAAAGCAAGCATATTTGCCCACTCCTATGTGGATATGAGTATTAAATACTTGACAAATCTCCCTTTCTCACATTTTGATAACCAACCCAAGGAACACTATTTTTATGCTTTAATGAAATAACATCCTCATTCTCAACAGCTTGTATCAAAATTTGTGTTGTTGTTTTCTAATATTACTGCTGCATCATCAAACCATATCAAATCTGCCTGGGAGGCAGATCTTGGTGTTGAGTTGACAGAGCAGGTGTGGAAGGAGGGGATGGAGAGGATTCACTTAAGTTCAATTAATGCCAGGTAACAGCTGATTCAGTTCAAGGTCATACACAGATTACATTATTAAAAAAAAAAGAAGATTAACAAGATGTATCCTAAATAGAGCTGTCAATCGATTAAAATATTTAATCGCATGATTGTCCATAGTTAATTGTGATTAATTGCAAATTAATCACACATTTTGTATCTGTTCAAAATGTACCTTAAAGGGAGATTTGTCAAATATTTAATACTCTTATCAACATGGGAGTGGACAAATATGCTGCTTTATGCAAATATATGTATATATTTATTATTGGAAATCAATTAACAACAGGCAACAACAGCTGTCAGTGTGTCAGTGTGCTGACTTGACTATGACTTGCCCCAAACTGCATCTGATTATCATAAAGTGGGCATGTCTGTAAAGGGGAGACTCGTGGGTACCCATAGAACCCGTTTTCATTCACATAACTTGAGGTCAGAGGTCAAGGAACCGCATTGAAAATGGCCATGACAGTTTGGCCGTCTGCAGTTATACGGGCCCTGTACGACCATTGTGGTGAAGAGGGAGCTGAGCCGGAAAGCAAAGCTCTTGATTTACCACTCCATCTACGCTCCAACCCTCACCTATAGGTCATGAGCTTGTTGAACAGGTGCATTAATAAATTATTGGCTTTATACTTGCAAAGTTTTTTTTTTACTTACTTATAATAACAAGTGTAGTATCAAATCTTCACTTCACCGTCTCCACCGCGGCCTCTCCGATCTGCTGTTAGCTGGCTTTGCTGTGTGTATGTGGAGAGCTCCTCCACAGCCCTGACATGGAGAAGGGGAGAGGCGTTAGCGTGATAATAAATACTACGGTCTTCAGCCCCTTAATACCAGGTTTCGGTAACCATCCCTAAATTAAACACATTTTCATCCCAACTCGTCCCATACTGACGCTTTGTCACGCCCCTTGGCGTGACTTTAGGTTTAGGCAACAAAACCACTTAGTTAGGTTTAGGAAAAAACAACATGGTTGGGCTTAAAACTACTATGTTTGTAGAGGGAAATGAAACTGTCAGGTATTCAGGATAACAGGCTTGGACCCCAACGCAAGTAAGGATGAGGAGGCAACAGTCAGAGTACAATGATTTCAAATGAAAAAAATGTACGTAGAACACGAAATGCGGCAGGTCCAGCAGGCAGGTTACAGAAAAGACAATCCACAAAGTATGGTTAAAAGGAATAAACTTGAACTACAAAACACTGGAATAAAAACTCAATATGAACTCAATATGACAATGAACTGACAGTGAAACAGGGGAAACACACAAACTAAATGCATATGGAGAGCAGGATGATTAAACACAGGTGGAACAGATCAGGGTGAGCCAGACAATCACAAAGGCGGGAAAAAAACAAAGGCAGGAAGTAAAACCAGACAAGACACAACAGGAGTGAACTTATCAAAATAAAACAGGAAACACTAGAATGAAAGAGACCAGGAATATAACAGAAAATCCCAAAGCCTAGAAACCAAAATCAGAGACAAGAGGGCTGGTACCCACCGACACGCAAACTGTCTTGGAGTCAGCTCAGACTCCTGACTCAGGACCTGGCTTGGAGTCAGCTCAGGCTCCCGACTCAGGACCTGTCTTGAAGTCAGCTCAGACTCCCAACTCAGTACCTGGCTTGAAGTCGGCTGAGACCCCTGACACAGCGCTTCCCTGACAGCAACAGTTCAAAGAGGCAGGGAAGTGATCTTTAATGAACATGGAGAGGACATTGATGAACTCAAGGATTGTACTACATGGTACATCATATTCTGTGTGGGTAACGTTGTTCCGACAGAGACTTGTTTTGTTGTTTACTACCACAGTAACTGTCACGAGAAAGCTGATGGCTATGTTCGCCAGACATGGAGTGCTGGAGTTAGTCATCTCCGACAGCTTCATGGGACACTGAGCATGCATGTGCTGTGCAGGGACGGCTGAAAGAGTGGTAAGCTCTGCCAACTTCATACTGGACAAAGGAAGAGGCCCAGGAGCTGGTCCATACTTGTCCTCTTTTGGTACACTGCAACTTATCAGTCAACAAGTCAGTTACAGTGCGTACAGTTGCCCCTACCACAAGCAGACACACTACCCAGAAAGCACCTGCCTGACTGTGATGACTCGCATGGGAAAAGATTTTCCCTATGCCAGGAACAACATGCCTCAAATCTCGCCTCTCATCAGATACCAAACAGGCCACGGCAGACCATTGCGACCATTCGCGTGAAACAAAGAGGGCTGTTAAGTTGTTGTGGAATACTACGGCCAATATTTTGAGTTGGAAAGATTGCGTAATGCTCAAAAGAGGTAAAACAATTTAATGAGATCCTTGGAGGGTGAAGCAAGTTAATAAAAACTTTCCACAGACTGAAACAGTTCACTTTCTGAATTCTGGAGATGGACAAACACCAAGTGCTTTTCTGTGAATGAATAAGATGCTTCAGTACAGGTTGGATGTTATGTATTATCATCAAAGTGAGACTTCTTTTCATAGTTTAATTCATGTATGCCGGATATAAAATCTTCCTGTTTTATTACTGAACATATATTTTAGATAACTTTAATGGATGATGAGTTAAATGCAACATATATAACTTTTGGTGGGCATGTGGAAGTTAACAAATACAGATATGTTTATTTTTTGGTTATATTCACAGTATATATTCTAATAATATGCAGTAATTCTACTATTCTGTACCTTATCTTTATACACAAGAATCTCCATGAGCCTATGTACATTTTCATTGCAGCTTTATTACTGAACTCGGTTGTTGTAAGCACTGCTATTTACCCAAAGCTTTTGGTTGACATTTTATCTGAAAAACAGATCATATCATATTCAGCCTGTCTCTTTCAATTTTATATATTTTATTCTGTAGCCAGTTCAGAATTCTTCCTGTTGTCAGCCATGGCCTATGACAGGTATGTGTCTATATGTAAACCTCTGCAATATCCAACTATCATGACAAAAAACACGGTGAGTATTTTCCTGTTTTTTGCTTGGCTTCTGCCTGCTTGTCATATTGTACTCCCAACAATACTGAGTGCTGAAACTAAACTGTGTAACTTAACTTTACAAGGAATATATTGTAATAATGCAATTTATAAACTTCAATGTGTAAGTTCAAGAGTAATTACTATATATGGTGTTGTTGCTTTATTAGATCTTGCAATTCTGCCTATGCTCTTCATTATTTTTACATACACAAAAATACTTATAATAACCCATCGAAGTTGCAGAGAAGTCAGGAAAAAAGCAGCAGAGACCTGTTTACCTCACCTGTTTGTTTTAATCAGCTTTTCCTGTTTGTGTGCATATGATATCGCGATAGTTCGACTGGGATCTAATTTTCCAAAAATTGTGAATTTCATAATGACTTTACAAACCGTTTTGTATAATCCTCTCTTTAATCCAATTATATACGGACTAAAAATGAAAGAAATCTCTAAACACCTGAAGAGGTTGTTCTGTCAAGCCAAACTGGTCTAATGTATTAAAAGTGATCTTACAGTAATAATGATGTTAGTGATGCTAATGTGCAGTCATTTCTTCTGTGATAATAATGCAGAGATGTGAATGTTATGATCTTTGGAAAGTATGTAAGGATTTGTTTCCACATTGTAAAGATCCTTTTTACGGAAACAGCAGAGTATCTTCAGTTTGAACAATGTAATGATTCATTTATATGCTGCAGTTATTAAATAAATACATTTTTGTTAATTGTTGTTAATTGACTGTCTTAAGAGGGAGCATGTCACTTTGAATGGCCTCTCCTAAGGTTTCTCCCATAATATAAATGTGACATTGGGCTATAGTGTCCACGTGTTTCAGCAACATGGGTGGGTCGGTTAACATGCAACAAACCTTTACGGGATCTGAATCGATTTGTACATTAGGCCTGCACGTTATGAGGAAAATCTGTGATAACATTGTTCAATATTGCGATGACGATATGACTTAACAAATATTGAAGTGTGCATATTAGCTACACATTTCCTACGTCAGCCTGGTTGTCTTTAAATTCAGAAATTCTCCCCTTTACAGACATGCTCACTTTATGATAATCACATGCAGTTTGGGGCAAGTCAGAGTCAAGTCAGCACACTGACACACTGACAGCTGTTGTTGCCTGTTGGGCTGCAGTTTGCCATGTTATGATTTGAGCATATTTGTTATGCTAATTGCAGTACCTGTGAGGGTTTTTGAACAATATTGTCATTGTTTTGTGTTAATTGATTTCCAATACTAAATATATACATGAATGTATATAAAGCAAGCATATTTGCCCACTCCTATGTGGATATGAGTATTAAATACTTGACAAATCTCCCTTTAAGGTAATTTTTTTTTATTGCAAGTTAAATATTGAAATTCAGCAATACAAATTGTATGTTTCTCTCATTTTATTGCACTTCACAGATCGTAAATTGCCAACACTTCAAACTAAGTTATTTTTATTAACAATGATAATTTCTGTTTACATCTGTTACATCTACGTTGACTGAGCAAAGTACATATATTGATAAGAAGTGAAAGTCAATCGTCCAGTAAAACGTCCGCCTTAAAAGTGCCGTACAAAACTGAAACAAAATTATTTCTATTCTATTGTCATCATTTTAATGTCTCTACCGAAATGGCCTGTGTTGAACAATACAAATATTATAAATATGCATATTTTTATAACTATTTACTTATTTATTTATTAAACATTTTTGCAGCACACAGATTTTAGAGCAATCTCAAATTTTTTCATGTCAAAGACTTCCAAAATAGATGTACAATAGACCCCACACCATGGAGATATAAGAGGTTGTGTCCTGTGCTTTTGCCCTGTGTGTTAGTAAATAGCCTACAACTACATTAAATTCTGTTTATGTCATGCTATAGCACTACTAGTGTTGTGGTAGATTTGCATGGTGTTTTTATAAAAGTATAATCTAAGATAACTATATCATGTATTTACTCAAAATGTTCATATACTAGGGTATTTTTGGTTAAAACGTAAACTTAGAGACAATCAAATATCATGTATTTTGTCACACAAGCTAATGTTGATATTACGTAAAAATGTGTGTCTGATTTATTAGTGAGGGAAAAGCACACTGGCTCTCTAGTTGGGAGGAGTAGAGCATGGCAGGGGGTTTCTAGCAAAAGTCCGACCAGGCCAGCAAGGCTCCAGCGAGCCTGCGGCATCAGCTGTAACGTTACATCCAGGCTTGTAGACAAGTGCGAGGGGGGGTGGGGGGCGGTTTGCAAGCGAGTGGCGACACACGAATGGGGGCTGATGCTGTAGGCAAGATGAGGAGGCTCTGAGATGTTGCACCTCGAGCTGGTGGCATGAATGGAGGAGGCTCGGGGTAAAAAAATCAGAATCGTAAATCCGTCAGAGGTAGGACCAAAATAAGTCAGAATCGCTGAGTTTGCAAGAAAATAATGAGTTTTGGGCATTTTGCCCACTGAGGGTAAAGAACATGAAAGAGAATTGTGAATGAAGCTTAGAGTATACAAGGAGGACTGGTTTGTCATGTCGGTGAGTCCTCCATTTGAACTGATGACTCGTGTTTGTTTTTGGTGACAGAAATTAACACTTTTGCATCAAGATCTGTTGACTTCTCTCGACCAATTTTTGAACCTGATTTTTGAGAACTCCAATAGTTTTAATTATTATAACGATAAAAGTGCTGAAGGAAGACGCCTTATCTTTTGCTGGCCAAGGTCAGAGAATTTTTCTTCAACACTAGCTACTGGCCGATAGCCGGTTGTTTGGGAACAGAGACGTTAATACGTCCACCACGGTACAGGCTTACAGCATACAGCTCATGGGTGTATTATAATATAATATAATAATAAGGATAATAGAAAAGGGATGAATTACAGCCAATAAATCCATTATTACAGCTGCATACAGCTAGGAGGAAGCTGGCAGAACCGGATATGTCATATGAGCGTGCAGGGCGGTGCAGTCCCGTGGGTCTGATGCACGTTCATTATGCCGAGGAAAATAACTCTGAATTCAGCTATTAGTGAATTTTACACTTCTAGACTTTTTGCTCTGAGTTTCCCACCTCAACTCAGAGTTCAGGCTCAGAGTTAGTTAAACCTGCTTTCTGAAACGGGGCTCTGGCCTCTAGAGTTTGATCAAATTGTTTACGTAGCTTCTTGTTTAATGAGATCCATAGAGGGTGAAGCAGTATGATAAAAACAGCCAACCGACTCAAACAGATCACTTTCTAGTGTCTGTGTTTCTGTGTTTGCCGGACCACACCAGTGCACAGCAAGGTCAGGTACCGATGACTGAGTAAGACAATGAATTACTTCTAGTAATGTACCTGTTTTATTTATTAACATTTAATTTCAGTCATCATTAATGGATACTAGATTAAATGTGACATATATAACTTTTGATGGGCATGTGGAAGTGCAAAAATATAGATATCTCTATTTTGTGATCATGTTTACAGCATATATTATAATAATTTGCAGTAATTTCACTATTGTGTACATCATAGTGATTCACAAATCCCTCCATGAGCCTATGTACATTTTCATTGCAGCTTTGCTAATCAACTCTGTTATTTACAGCACTGCTATCTACCCAAAGCTTTTGATTGACTTTTTATCAGAAAAACAGATCATATCTTACTCAGCCTGTCTCATACAGTGGTTTACATATTACTCTCTAGCTGGTTCAGAATTCTTCCTGTTGTCAGTCATGGCCTATGATAGATATGTGTCTATATGTAAACCTCTGCAATATCAAACTATCATGAGAAAACCAACTGTTATTATTTCCCTGATTTTAGCTTGGATTCTGCCTGCTTGTCAGATTTCAGTGCCGATGATAGTGAGTGCTAATAAAAAGCTCTGTAGCTTTATTTTGAAAGGAATAATTTGCAACAGCACAGTTCACACACTTCACTGTGTGAGTTCAAGAATGCTGAATATATATGGCTTGTTTATTTTTGTAAGTGCTGTGCTTCTCCCTCTGCTCTTCATACTTTTTACATACATCAGGATACTTATAATATCATATAAAAGTAGCAGAGCAGTCAGGAGAAAAGCTGCACAGACCTGTTTACCCCACCTGCTGGTTCTAATCAACTTTTCATGTTTGAGTGCGTATGATGTACTTCTAGTTCGAATGGAAACAGAGTTTCCCAGAACTGTACATTTAATAATGGCTTTACAAATGATAATGTATCATCCTCTTTTTAATCCCATCATATATGGACTAAAAATGAAAGAAATCTTTAAACACCTCAAGAGGTTATTCTGCAAATCACACTAACTGTTGTACAGTTATTGTGTTGTTCTGTGTCATAATAATGCAGAGATGTGATTTCTAAAACACCAATGCACAGAGCATCTTCCACTTCAACAATGTAATGATAATTACTGAGTGATTTGGTGAAGTTTTTCAAAAGTCCAAAGGTAATCACAATTCTGATTATTCTTTTTCCAGTTTGTTTTTAATTAAGTGCAGCAAAATAGAACCATGTTACCAGTAATGGTATGATTACCATCTCTGAGTATATTACAAAAGTTTTTATAATGGCCCTAAAATATACACAAGATAAACCTTTATTGATCCCTAGAGGGGAATCAGCCGTTGCAGCAGCACAAGAGAGAAATAAGTAGATGAAATAACAATATATATCATAATATAATATAATATAGTACAGTATAGTATAGAATGGGATATAGATAGTATAAGGTGCAATGTAATGCATAGATGCAGGAGGTCTTCCAATGTAAAGGCAGTGAGTTGTGATCCAGCAGTGGTTGATATGTTATGGAGGGGGGTGGGGGTTGTGATGCACTGAATACATGTCAATATTTTAAATGAGCAGCCTTGAAAGCAAGAGCATGTGCACATTTCTGATTTGGCAGTGTATTTAAGTGAAATTGTAGTTTTGTGGCCTGAGAGACAAAGCAGTTTTTAATTTTATTGTAAAAAATAAACGACTAAACCAACTGTTGTGTCTGTCAAATTATCATTTTATCATTGTTAATCCAATGAGACAGCTGCCCCTCAGGGTCTTAAAAGGACAACAGCCATTTCAGAGCTGCATGATCAGAGTGGATTAGAAAATGAACACTTGTGATGTGAGATGAAGCTTCATGAAGCATTGAAGCTCTCAAGCACATTGGTTAGCAAAAGGGTTCATTTCACGAGGCTCCATTTGCACCTATTGGCCAAAGAGTGTAAAACAGGCAGATGTACAGTATAGTAGATGATGTCAGCAAAGAGTATTAACATGATGCTGATGAGTTGGAACTTGTGGTCTGAAATTAATAGTTTTACAGTTTATCAGTTCATTTAGGTTATGTTGTGTGTTTCTTTAATGCTAAATGATAAAAAGGAGTAGTCTATAGTCAGCAGCATGTTTTCACCTTGGAGGAAATTCCAAACTGGCGCTGTGAAACTTCTCTCAGTCAAGTCTTCTGGAGCTTCAAGCTGCTGCTCGTTGTCGTCAGAAAGCTCGTCCTGGCCGGCCAAACGTCCGTGTGCGTACCGGTGGTTTTTTGCGTAGCTGAGCTGGGCTAGTGTTAAACAGATCCAAACCCAAGCCATCAGTGCAGAAGCCATGGTGGCGTTCCGGTTCTTCTATAGACTTCACTCTCTCCCCACCAAACTAAGCCAAAGATGCCGACAGGGAACATGAACTGCTGCACACCTGTGCCGTAAAACCTGGCTAGGCCTAATTAACTGCACAGGTGCGTTTTCACGCAAAAGACAAGTTGGATTGTGGGAAGTGTAGTGTGGCGGATTCTTACGCATATGGTGCAGTAGGCCTAGTAACCTATTAGGATCAGCTTTTTGTTGATTTGTTGAATTTTTTTGATTTGATTTGTTGAGATATAAAGACAGCCTTACAGGTAACCAAATTTCATGGTAATTGGGTGATAATTAGCAATTAACCTATTTGAATTTCTTTGGAATTACTGCCAAATTATCCCAATATTTACCTCAAAATGTATCGAAAATTACTTTAGAATAAATATTATTTAATGATTACATACTGAAATAAAATATAATGGTTAAAATAAGGCCCTTAGGCTTGAGAAGCGGCTGTTCGCTGCCCTTCATCGTAGCTAGAAAACCAAAACTAATAGAAGACACTTCTGATCAGTCACAAATCTCACCATTGTGTGACTTATTGTCTATGCAAAGGTAAATAGCTAATGTAATGATTCAGGGAGTTTTTTAAGACATGGAAATAAAGCATATCAATTAACTTTGTAGTCTTTTCCTGAAAATTTATTAAATAAATTACCAACTATTGGGAAATAGCAGAATATAGTTATTGTGTGTCATGTTAAAATAGTTAATAGTCAAATTCACTCAAGGACACAGGTAACCAGTGTAGAGATGCTAAAACCCCAAATCCACCCCCCTGGCTATAGAGCTTTTCAAACTTGACAACATAAACATTCTAAATTGGTCCATTTGTATTTGCTGTTGTAATGTTTGTGAATGCAGCAGCTGACAGGAAGTAAACAGGGCCAAAAGTTGTTGCCCCAGCAACAGAATGGCAATAAAAAGGTCGGTAACATTCCTGATTTTCTGTGGTGGTTATTGAAGAGCAATGTAATTCAACAGATTACAAGGTGGGCTGATTACGGTTATTAGTTAGTAGGTTGATTTTACTAATGAGGACCACACGTAGTTTTATCAGAAGACTCAGTGGGTTTCCACCAGTGTTTTATTCCAGGGTCTGGAACTTGACTTATTTAAAAAACAAAATAAAAGAAACCAACTCAGACTCAGTAATGATTTGTTTATTTTTGGGAGAAAAAAAAACATTTTTGTGAGTGGTGTTGAACTCCATGAGCACCGTTTGAATTGTGGCCTTACCACTAAGGCCACCATACTACTACGATGCGTTGGTCGTCGTGGTCGAGGGGGCGCTGGTGGTCGTGCTCGAGGGAATGCTGGTCGTCGTGCTCGAGGGGGCGCTGGTCGTCGTGGTGGACGGGGCGCTGGTCGTCGTGGTGGACGGGGCGCTGGTCGTCGTGCTCGAGGGGGCGCTGGTGGTCGTGCTCGAGGGGGCGCTGGTGGTCGTGCTCGAGGGGGCGCTGGTGGTCGTGCTCGAGGGGGCGCTGATGGTCGTGCTCGAGGGAATGCTGGTCGTCGTGCTCGAGGGGGCGCTGGTGGTCGTGGTCGAGGGGGCGCTGGTGGTCGTGGTCGAGGGGGCGCTGGTGGTCGTGCTCGAGGGGGCGCTGGTCGTCGTGGTGGACGGGGCGCTGGTCGTCGTTGTCGAGGGGGCGCTGGTCGTCGTGGTGGACGGGGCGCTGGTCGTCGTTGTCGAGGGGGCGCTGGTCGTCGTGGTGGACGGGGCGCTGGTCGTCGTGCTCGAGGGGGCGCTGGTGGTCGTGCTCGAGGGGCCGCTGGTCGTCGTGCTCGAGGGAGCGCTGGTGGTCGTGCTCGAGGGGCCGCTGGTCGTCGTGCTCGAGGGGCCGCTGGTGGTCGTGCTCGAGGGGCCGCTGGTCGTCGTGCTCGAGGGGCCGCTGGTGGTCGTGGTGGACGGGGCGCTGGTCGTCGTTGTCGAGGGGCCGCTGGTGGTCGTGCTCGAGGGGGCGCTGGTGGTCGTGCTCGAGGGGGCGCTGGTCGTCGTGCTCGAGGGGGCGCTGGTGGTCGTGGTCGAGGGGGCGCTGGTCGTCGTTGTCGAGGGGGCGCTGGTCGTCGTGCTCGAGGGAGCGCTGGTGGTCGTGCTCGAGGGGCCGCTGGTCGTCGTGCTCGAGGGAATGGAGGAGGCTCGGGGTAAAAAAATCAGAATCTTAAATCCGTCAGAGGTAGGACCAAAATAAGTCAGAATCGCTGAGTTTGCAAGAAAATAATGAGTTTTGGGCATTTTGCCCACTGAGGGTAAAGAACATGAAAGAGAATTGTGAATGAAGCTTAGAGTATACAAGGAGGACTGGTTTGTCATGTCGGTGAGTCCTCCGTTTTAACTGATGACTCGTGTTTGTTTTTGGTGACAGAAATTAACACTTTTGCATCAAGATCTGTTGACTTCTCTCGACCAATTTTTGAACCTGATTTTTGAGAACTCCAATAGTTTTAATTATTATAACGATAAAAGTGCTGAAGGAAGACGCCTTATCTTTTGCTGGCCAAGGTCAGGGAATTTTTCTTCAACACTAGCTACTGGCCGATAGCCGGTTGTTTGGGAACAGAGACGTTAATACGTCCACCACGGTACAGGCTTACAGCATACAGCTCATGGGTGTATTATAAGATAATATAATAATAAGGATAATAGAAAAGTGATGAATTACAGCCAATAAATCCATTATTACAGCTGCATACAGCTAGGAGGAAGCTGGCAGAACCGGATATGTCATATGAGCGTGCAGGGCGGTGCAGTCCCGTGGGTCTGATGCACGTTCATTATGCCGAGGAAAATAACTCTGAATTCAGCTATTAGTGAATTTTACACTTCTAGACTTTTTGCTCTGAGTTTCCCACCTCAACTCAGAGTTCAGGCTCAGAGTTAGTTAAACCTGCTTTCTGAAACGGGGCTCTGGCCTCTAGAGTTTGATCAAATTGTTTACGTAGCTTCTTGTTTAATGAGATCCATAGAGGGTGAAGCAGTATGATAAAAACAGCCAACCGACTCAAACAGATCACTTTCTAGTGTCTGTGTTTCTGTGTTTGCCGGACCACACCAGTGCACAGCAAGGTCAGGTACCGATGACTGAGTAAGACAATGAATTACTTCTAGTAATGTACCTGTTTTATTTATTAACATTTAATTTCAGTCATCATTAATGGATACTAGATTAAATGTGACGTATATAACTTTTGATGGGCATGTGGAAGTGCAAAAATATAGATATCTCTCTTTTGTGATCATGTTTACAGCATATATTATAATAATTTGCAGTAATTTCACTATTGTGTACATCATAGTGATTCACAAATCCCTCCATGAGCCTATGTACATTTTCATTGCAGCTTTGCTAATCAACTCTGTTATTTACAGCACTGCTATCTACCCAAAGCTTTTGATTGACTTTTTATCAGAAAAACAGATCATATCTTACTCAGCCTGTCTCATACAGTGGTTTACATATTACTCTCTAGCTGGTTCAGAATTCTTCCTGTTGTCAGTCATGGCCTATGATAGATATGTGTCTATATGTAAACCTCTGCAATATCAAACTATCATGAGAAAACCAACTGTTATTATTTCCCTGATTTTAGCTTGGATTCTGCCTGCTTGTCAGATTTCAGTGCCGATGATAGTGAGTGCTAATAAAAAGCTCTGTAGCTTTATTTTGAAAGGAATAATTTGCAACAGCACAGTTCACACACTTCACTGTGTGAGTTCAAGAGTGCTGAATATATATGGCTTGTTTATTTTTGTAAGTGCTGTGCTTCTCCCTCTGCTCTTCATACTTTTTACATACATCAGGATACTTATAATATCATATAAAAGTAGCAGAGCAGTCAGGAGAAAAGCTGCACAGACCTGTTTACCCCACCTGCTGGTTCTAATCAACTTTTCATGTTTGATTGCATATGATGTACTTCTAGTTCGAATGGAAACAGAGTTTCCCAGAACTGTACGTTTAATAATGGCTTTACAAATGATAATGTATCATCCTCTTTTTAATCCCATCATATATGGACTAAAAATGAAAGAAATCTTTAAACACCTCAAGAGGTTATTCTGCAAATCACACTAACTGTTGTACAGTTATTGTGTTGTTCTGTGTCATAATAATGCAGAGATGTGATTTCTAAAACACCAATGCACAGAGCATCTTCCACTTCAACAATGTAATGATAATTACTGAGTGATTTGGTGAAGTTTTTCAAAAGTCCAAAGGTAATCACAATTCTGATTATTCTTTTTCCAGTTTGTTTTTAATTAAGTGCAGCAAAATAGAACCATGTTACCAGTAATGGTATGATTACCATCTCTGAG